>NW_022320161.1:700-6074 GCF_002776525.5 Piliocolobus tephrosceles
GTTTACCTCTAGGAGATGAATACACAGTTCACAAAGCAGTTGCTCAGAACATTTCTCTGCTGGTTTCATCAGAAGACGTTTCCTAGCTCACCACAGGCCTCTGGGCGTCACTAAATATCCCTTCACAGATTCTTCATAGACAGAGTTTCGAAACTGGGCAACATAGAGTAAGCATTAACTCTGTGAAGGGAATGCACATATCAGAGAGCAGATTCCTGGAATGCTTCTTCCTCCATTTTATTTTGG
Organism: Piliocolobus tephrosceles; assembly: GCF_002776525.5. Lineage (NCBI taxonomy): Eukaryota > Metazoa > Chordata > Mammalia > Primates > Cercopithecidae > Piliocolobus > Piliocolobus tephrosceles. Next base: position 947 of record NW_022320161.1, read on the forward strand.
TTTATTTCATTCCTCACCATAGTCCACACTGCATTCTGAAATATCATTTTACGTTTACCCACGAACAGTGTTCAAACAGTACCTTGTGAGAAAGGAGGTATAATTCCCTGAGTGAAATGCATACATCACAATGTAGTTTCTCACAAAGCTTCTATCCACTTTTTATCTGAAGATATATCCTCTTTCACTGTAGGCCTGAATGTGCTCCCGAAAGTCCTTTGGCGGATCTGTGCATGATGGAGTTTCCAAACTGCGTAATATAATTAAAGTTTTAACTATGCGAGATAAATAAACATATCAAACACAAAGCAGTTTCACAGAAATATTCCATGCAGTTTTTGTCTGAGGATATTGCCTTTTTCACCATAGTCGTTGCAATAGTCCTGAATATATCTTGGTAGCTTTTTCTCCAAAATGGATTCCGGAATCCTCAAGGAGAAGAAAGGTATATTTCTGTGAGTGGAATGTAAACGTCACAAAGCAGCTACTCAGAAAGCTTCTATCCAGTTTCTACCTGAGGACGTTTCCTTTCCCAATGTAAGCCTCAAAGCCCTCCAGAATATCCCTTCACAGACTAAACTGTGTTATGATAAAGCTCAATGAAAAGAGAACCTTTACTGTGTGAGTGGAATTCACGTGGCACAGAGCAGTTTCACAGAAGACATCTTTCTGGTTTCTCTCTGAGGATATTTCTTTTTCAGGATATTCTAAAGAGCGTTTCTAAATGTCCTTTCTCAGATTCTACAGAAACAGTGATTTCAAACTGCTCACTTCAAAGAATCATTTAACTCTATGAGATGAATACAAACATCATAAAAGAGGTACACAGAAAGCTTCTCTCCAATTTTCGATGGAGGACATTTCCTTCCTCAACACAGTCCTCCAGTTGCCACTTACTATCCCTTCGCAGAACCGTCAAAGACCTCTTTCAACCTGGGAAATGTAGGGTAAGCTTTAACCCTGTGAAAAGAATGGACATGTCAGAGAGCAGTTTCTTCGAGTGCTTCTTTCTGTTTTTTATTGGACGCCATTTCACTTTTTGTCATAGTCTTCAATGTGCTCCGAATATCACTCTTTTGGTTTCACAGGAACAGTGTTCAAACTGTGCCTTATGAGAAGAAAAGTATGACTCCTGAGTGGAATGCACACATCACCAAGCAGTTTCTCAGAAAGCTTCTCTCCAGTTGTTATCTGACTATATTTGCTATTTCACCATAGGCCCCAATGTGATCCCAAATATCCCTTTGCGGTTCCATCCATGAGGGAGTTTCCAAGGTGTGTAATGTAAAGAAAGCTTCATGTATGTGAGATGAATAATCATAGCAAAAACAGATTCACAGAAAGCTTCTTTCCAGTTTTCATCTGAAGATATTTTGTTTTTCACCATAGTCCTGAACGTGCTCCCGATGTTCCCTTCGTAGATCTGTCTATGACAGTTTCCCACCTGTGTAACGAAAAGAAAGCTTTATCTATGTGAGATGATTTCACATATCACAGACTAGTTTCCTAGAAAGCTTCTTTCCAATTTTTCTCTGAGGCTATTTCACTTTTCACCATCGGCATCAACATGCTCCCGAATATCACTTGGTACCTGGGTACCTGTTTCTCTAAAAGGGTTTCCCCGATGCTGTATGAGAAGAGAGGCATAACACTGTGACTGGAATGCACACGTCACAAAGCAGTTCCTCAGAAAGCTTCTCTCCAGTTTCGGTCAGAACATATTTCCTTTTTCACTGTTAGCCCCAAAGTGCTTCTGCATATCCCATCACACTCTAAACATACACAGGGCTAGAAAACTGCTTAATGAAAAGAGAGGCTTATCTGAGTGATAGGAATTAACACAACACAGAGCAGTTTCGCAGAAAGCTTCCTTCTGGATTTTACCTGAGGATATTTCTTTCTCCATATTCTAAGGATCGTTCCCAAATGTCCTTCCTCAGATTCCACAAAAACAGTGATTTCAAGCTGCTCAATCCAAAGAATGGTTTAACACTAGGAGACGAATACACACATCACAAAGCAGTTGCTCAGAATGTTTCTCTGCAGCTTTCTTTGAAAGGCGTTTTCTCACTCACCACTAGCCTCCGGCGTCAATAAATATCCCTTCACAGATTATTCAAACTCAGAGTTTCGAAACTGGGCAACATAGATTAAGCATTAACTCTGTGAAGTGAAAGCACATATCAGAGAGCAGATTCTTGGAACGCTTCTTCCTCGATTTTATTTCAGTATATTTCACTATTCGCCATAGTCTTCCATGCATTCCGAAATATCACTTTTTCGGTTTCACAGGAACAGTGTTCAAATGCTGCATTGTTAGAAAAGAGGTTTAACTCCCTGAGAGGAATGCATACATCACAAACTAGTTTCTCACAAAGCTTCTATCCAGTTTTTATCTGAGGATATCTCCTCTTTCACTGTAGGCCTGAATGTGCTACCGAATGTCCCTTTGCAGATCTGAGCATGATGGAGTTTCCAAAATGCGTAATGTAATTAAAGTTTTAACTCTGTGTTACAAATAAATATATCTAACACAAAGCAGTTTAACAGAAATGTTCTTTCCAGTGTTTGGCTGAGGATATTTCCCTTTTCAACATAGTCGTCGCTATACTCCCAAATATCTCTTGGAAGACTTTTCTCCAAAAGGGATTCCAGAATCCTCTAGAAGAAAGGTATATTTCTGTGAGTGGAATGAACACGTCACAAAGCGGCTTCTCGGAAAGCTTCTCTCCAATTTATATCTGAAGACTTTCGTTTCTCACTGTAAGCCTCAAAGCCCTCCAGAATATCCCTTCACAGACTAAGCAAAAACAGTGTTATGATACAGCTCAATGAAGAGAGAAGCTTAACTGTGTGAGCAGAATTCACTTGACACTGTGCAGTTTCACAGGAAACATCCTTCCGGTCTCTCTCTGACGTTAATTCTTTTTCAGGATATTCTAAAGAGTGTTTCGAATTGTCCTTTCTCAGAATCCACAGAATCAGTGATTTCAAACTGCTCAATCCAAAGAATGATTTAACTCTATGAGATAAATACAAACATCACGAAAGAGTTGCACAGAAAGCTTCTCTCCGATTTTTGATGGAAGACATTTCCTTGCCTCACACAGGCCTCCGGTCGCCACTTACTATCCCTTCGCAGAACCCTCAAAGTCCGATATTCAAACTGTGAAATGTAGAGTAAGCTTTAACCCTGTGAAAAGAATGGACATGTCAGAGAGCAGTTTCTTCGAGTGCTTCTTTCTGTTTTTTATTGGACAACATTTCACTTTTTGCCATAGTCTTTGATGTGCTCCGAATATCACTCTTTTCGTTTTGCAGGAACAGTGTTCAAACTGTGTCTTATGAGAAGAAAGTTATAACTCCCTGAGTGGAATGCACAGACCACCAAGCAGTTTCTCAGAAAGCTTCCCTCCAGTTTTTATATGACTATATTTGTTATTTCACCATTGGCCCTAATGTGATCCAAAATACCCCTTCACGGATCCATCCACGAGGGAGTTTCCAAGCTGCGTAATGTAAAGAAAGCTTTATCTATGTGTGATGAATAAACATAGCAGAAAGCAGATTCAAAAAAGCTTCTTTCCAGTTTTTATCTGAAGATATTTCCTTTTCTACCATAGTCCTGAAAGTGCTCCTGAAGATCCCTTCGTAGATCCGTCCATGACAGTTTTCAAGCTCTCTAATGTAAAGAAAGCTTTATCTATGTGAGATGATTTCACTTATCACAGAATAGTTTCCTAGAAACCTTCTTTCCAATTTTGGTCTGAGGCTATTTCCCTTTTAACCATCGGCATCAACATGCTCCCAAATATAACTTGATCTCCACTTTCAGTCTGAACATATTACCCTTTTCACCATTAGCCTCACAGTGCTCCTGAATATCTCATCACATGCTAAACATACACAGGGCTAGAAAATTGCTCAATGAAAAGAGAGGCTTATCAGAGGGAGAGGAATTAAGATGACACAGAGCAGTTTCACAGAAAGCTTCCTTCAGGATTTTACCTGAGGATATTTCTTTCTCCATATTCTAAGGATCGTTCCCAAATGTCCTTCCTTAGATACCACAAAAACAGTGATTTCAAGCTGCTTAATCCAAGGAATGGTATAACTCAATGAGAAAAATACACACATTGCAAAGCAGTTGTTCACAACGTTGCTCTGCTTGTTTCATTGGAATACGTTTCCTCACTCACCACAGGCCTCCAGGTGTCAGTAAATATCCCTTCACAGATTATTCAAAGGCAGAGTTTCGAAACTGGGCAACATAGAGTAAGCATTAACAGTGTGAATTGAATGAACATATCAGAGAGCAGATTTTTGGAACGCTTCTTCCCTGATTTTATTTCAGTATATTTCACTACTCACCATAGTACTCAATGCGTTCCGAAATATCACCTTTTCCATTTCACAGGAACAGTGTTTAACACTGCCTTGTGAGAAAAGAGGTATAAATCCCTGAGTAGAATGCATACATCACAAAGTGGTTTCTCAGAAAGCTTCTATCCAGATTTTTTCTGAAGATAACTCCTCTTTCACTGTTGGCCTGAATATGTTCCCTCATGTCCCTTCGCTGATCTGTGCATGATGGTGTTTCCAAACTGCATAATATAATTGAAGTTTAAATATGCGAGATGAATAAATACATCTAACACAAAACAGTTTCACAGAAATCTTCTTTCCAGTTTTTGTCTAAGGATACTTCCTTTTTCACAATAGTCATCGCTGTACTCCAGAATATCTCTTGGTAGCTTTTTCTCCATAATGGATTCCGGAATCCTCTAGTAGAAGAAAGGTATATTTCTGTGAGAGGAATGCACATGTAACAAAGCAGCTCCTCAGAAAGCTTCTGTTCAGTTTCTATCTGAATTCGTTTCCTATCTCACCGTAAGCCTCAAAGCACTCCTGAGTATCCCTTCGCAAACTAAACAAAAACAGTGTTATGATACAGCTCAATGAAAAGAGAAGCTTAACTATGTGAGTGGAATTCACGTGACACAGAGCAGTTTCACAGAAAGCTTCCTTCTGGTTTCTCTCTGAGGTTATTTCTTTTTCAGGATATTCTAAAGAGCGTTTCTAAATGTCCTTTCTCAGATTCCACAGAAACAGTGATTTCAAACTGTTC
>NW_022320162.1:0-5374 GCF_002776525.5 Piliocolobus tephrosceles
GAACAGTTTGAAATCACTGTTTCTGTGGAATCTGAGAAAGGACATTTAGAAACGCTCTTTAGAATATCCTGAAAAAGAAATAACCTCAGAGAGAAACCAGAAGGAAGCTTTCTGTGAAACTGCTCTGTGTCACGTGAATTCCACTCACATAGTTAAGCTTCTCTTTTCATTGAGCTGTATCATAACACTGTTTTTGTTTAGTTTGCGAAGGGATACTCAGGAGTGCTTTGAGGCTTACGGTGAGATAGGAAACGAATTCAGATAGAAACTGAACAGAAGCTTTCTGAGGAGCTGCTTTGTTACATGTGCATTCCTCTCACAGAAATATACCTTTCTTCTACTAGAGGATTCCGGAATCCATTATGGAGAAAAAGCTACCAAGAGATATTCTGGAGTACAGCGATGACTATTGTGAAAAAGGAAGTATCCTTAGACAAAAACTGGAAAGAAGATTTCTGTGAAACTGTTTTGTGTTAGATGTATTTATTCATCTCGCATATTTAAACTTCAATTATATTATGCAGTTTGGAAACACCATCATGCACAGATCAGCGAAGGGACATGAGGGAACATATTCAGGCCAACAGTGAAAGAGGAGTTATCTTCAGAAAAAATCTGGATAGAAGCTTTCTGAGAAACCACTTTGTGATGTATGCATTCTACTCAGGGATTTATACCTCTTTTCTCACAAGGCAGTGTTAAACACTGTTCCTGTGAAATGGAAAAGGTGATATTTCGGAACGCATTGAGTACTATGGTGAGTAGTGAAATATACTGAAATAAAATCAGGGAAGAAGCGTTCCAAAAATCTGCTCTCTGATATGTTCATTCAATTCACACTGTTAATGCTTACTCTATGTTGCCCAGTTTCGAAACTCTGCCTTTGAATAATCTGTGAAGGGATATTTACTGACACCTGGAGGCCTGTGGTGAGTGAGGAAACGTATTCCAATGAAACAAGCAGAGCAACGTTGTGAACAACTGCTTTGCAATGTGTGTATTTTTCTCATTGAGTTATACCATTCCTTGGATTAAGCAGCTTGAAATCACTGTTTTTGTGGTATCTAAGGAAGGACATTTGGGAACGATCCTTAGAATATGGAGAAAGAAATATCCTCAGGTAAAATCCTGAAGGAAGCTTTCTGTGAAACTGCTCTGTGTCATCTTAATTCCTCTCCCTCTGATAAGCCTCTCTTTTCATTGAGCAATTTTCTAGCCCTGTGTATGTTTAGCATGTGATGAGATATTCAGGAGCACTGTGAGGCTAATGGTGAAAAGGGTAATATGTTCAGACTGAAAGTGGAGATCAAGTTATATTTGGGAGCATGTTGATGCCGATGGTTAAAAGGGAAATAGCCTCAGACCAAAATTGGAAAGAAGGTTTCTAGGAAACTATTCTGTGATAAGTGAAATCATCTCACATAGATAAAGCTTTCTTTACATTAGAGAGCTTGAAAACTGTCATGGACGGATCTACGAAGGGATCTTCAGGAGCACTTTCAGGACTATGGTAGAAAAGGAAATATCTTCAGATAAAAACTGGAAAGAAGCTTTTTTGAATCTGCTTTCTGCTATGTTTATTCATCACACATAGATAAAGCTTTCTTTACATTACGCAGCTTGGAAACTCCCTCGTGGATGGATCCGTGAAGGGGTATTTTGGATCACATTAGGGCCAATGGTGAAATAACAAATATAGTCATATAAAAACTGGAGGGAAGCTTTCTGAGAAACTGCTTGGTGGTCTGTGCATTCCACTCAGGGAGTTATAACTTTCTTCTCATAAGACACAGTTTGAACACTGTTCCTGCAAAACGAAAAGAGTGATATTCGGAGCACATCAAAGACTATGGCAAAAAGTGAAATGTTGTCCAATAAAAAACAGAAAGAAGCACTCGAAGAAACTGCTCTCTGACATGTCCATTCTTTTCACAGGGTTAAAGCTTACTCTACATTTCACAGTTTGAATATCGGACTTTGAGGGTTCTGCGAAGGGATAGTAAGTGGCGACCGGAGGCCTGTGTGAGGCAAGGAAATGTCTTCCATCAAAAATCGGAGAGAAGCTTTCTGTGCAACTCTTTCGTGATGTTTGTATTTATCTCATAGAGTTAAATCATTCTTTGGATTGAGCAGTTTGAAATCACTGATTCTGTGGATTCTGAGAAAGGACAATTCGAAACACTCTTTAGAATATCCTGAAAAAGAATTAACGTCAGAGAGAGACCGGAAGGATGTTTCCTGTGAAACTGCACAGTGTCAAGTGAATTCTGCTCACACAGTTAAGCTTCTCTCTTCATTGAGCTGTATCATAACACTGTTTTTGCTTAGTCTGTGAAGGGATATTCTGGAGGGCTTTGAGGCTTACAGTGAGAAACGAAAGTCTTCAGATATAAATTGGAGAGAAGCTTTCCGAGAAGCCGCTTTGTGACGTGTTCATTCCACTCACAGAAATATACCTTTCTTCTAGAGGATTCTGGAATCCCTTTTGGAGAAAAGTCTTCCAAGAGATATTTGGGAGTATAGCGACGACTATGTTGAAAAGGGAAATATCCTCAGCCAAACACTGGAAAGAACATTTCTGTTAAACTGCTTTGTGTTAGATATATTTATTTGTAACACAGAGTTAAAACTTTAATTACATTACGCATTTTGGAAACTCCATCATGCTCAGATCTGCAAAGGGACATTCGGTAGCACATTCAGGCCTACAGTGAAAGAGGAGATATCCTCAGATAAAAACTGGATAGAAGCTTTGTGAGAAACTAGTTTGTGATGTATGCATTCCTCTCAGGGAGTTAAACCTCTTTTCTAACAATGCAGCATTTGAACACTGTTCCTGTGAAACCGAAAAAGTGATATTTCGGAATGCATGGAAGACTATGGCGAATAGTGAAATATACTGAAATAAAATCGAGGAAGAAGCGTTCCAAGAATCTGCTCTCTGATATGTGCTTTCACTTCACAGAGTTAATGCTTAATCTATGTTGCCCAGTTTCGAAACTCTGAGTTTGAATAATCTGTGAAGGGATATTTATTGACGCCGGAGGCTAGTGGTGAGTGAGAAAACGCCTTTCAAAGAAAGCTGCAGAGAAACATTCTGAGCAACTGCTTTGTGATGTGTGTATTCGTCTCCTAGTGTTAAACCATTCTTTGGATTGAGCAGCTTGAAATCACTGTTTTTGTGGAATCTGAGGAAGGACATTTGGGAACGATCCTTAGAATATGGAGAAAGAAATATCCTCAGGTAAAATCCAGAAGGAAGCTTTCTGCGAAACTGCTCTGTGTTGTGTTAATTCCTATCACTCAGATAAGCCTCTCTTTTCATTAAGCAGTTTTCTAGCCCTGTGTATGTTTAGAGTGTGATGGGATATGCAGAAGCACTTTGGGGCTAACAGTGAAAAAGGAAATATGTTCTGACCGAAACTGGAGAGAAGCTTTCTGAGGAACTGCTTTGTGACGTGTGCATTCCAGTCACAGTGTTATGCCTCTCTTCTCATACAGCATCGGGGAAACCCTTTTAGAGAAACAGGTACCCAGGTACCAAGTGATATTCGGGAGCATGTTGATGCCGATGGTGAAAAGTGAAATAGCCTCAGAGAAAAATTGGAAAGAAGCTTTCTAGGAAACTAGTCTGTGATATGTGAAATCATCTCACATAGATAAAGCTTTCTTTTCGTTACACAGGTGGGAAACTGTCATAGACAGATCTACGAAGGGAACATCGGGAGCACGTTCAGGACTATGGTGAAAAACAAAATATCTTCAGATGAAAACTGGAAAGAAGCTTTCTGTGAATCTGTTTTTGCTATGATTATTCATCTCACATACATGAAGCTTTCTTTACATTACACACCTTGGAAACTCCCTCATGGATGGAACCGCAAAGGGATATTTGGGATCACATTGGGGCCTATGGTGAAATAGCAAATATAGTCAGATAACAACTGGAGAGAAGCTTTCTGAGAAACTGCTTGGTGATGTGTGCATTCCACTCAGGAGTCATACTTTTCTTCTCATAAGGCACAGTTTGAACACTGTTCCTGTGAAACCAAAAGAGTGATATTCGGAGCACATTGAAGACTATGACAAAAAGTGAAATGGCGTCCAATAAAAAACAGAAAGAAGCACTCGAAGAAACTGCTCTCTGACATGTCCATTCTTTTCACAGGGTTAAAGCTTACCCTACATTTCCCAGGTTGAAAGAGGTCTTTGACGGTTCTGCGAAGGGATAGTAAGTGGCAACTGGAGGACTGTGTTGAGGAAGGAAATGTCCTCCATCGAAAATTGGAGAGAAGCTTTCTGTGTACCTCTTTTATGATGTTTGTATTCATCTCATAGAGTTAAATGATTCTTTGAAGTGAGCAGTTTGAAATCACTGTTTCTGTAGAATCTGAGAAAGGACATTTAGAAACGCTCTTTAGAATATCCTGAAAAAGAAATATCCTCAGAGAGAAACCAGAAAGATGTCTTCTGTGAAACTGCTCTGTGCCACGTGAATTCCACTCACACAGTAAAGGTTCTCTTTTCATTGAGCTTTATCATAACACAGTTTAGTCTGTGAAGGGATATTCTGGAGGGCTTTGAGGCTTACATTGGGAAAGGAAACGTCCTCAGGTAGAAACTGGATAGAAGCTTTCTGAGTAGCTGCTTTGTGACGTTTACATTCCACTCACAGAAATATACCTTTCTTCTCCTTGAGGATTCCGGAATCCATTTTGGAGAAAAAGCTACCAAGATATATTCAGGACTATTGCAACGACTATGGTGAAAAAGGCAATATCCTCAGACAAAAACTGCATGGAATATTTCTGTGAAACTGCTTTGTGTTTGATATGTTTATTTATCTCGCATAGTTAAAACTTTAATTATATTACGCAGTTTGGAAACTCCATCATGCACAGATCCGCCAAAGGACTTTCGGGAGCACATTCAGGCCTACAGTGAAAGAGGATATATCTTCAGATAAAAAGTGGATAGAAGCTTTGTGAGAAACTACATTGTGATGTATGCATTTCACTCAGGGAATTATACCTCCTTTCTCACAAGGTACTGTTTGAACACTGTTCGTGGGTAAACGTAAAATGATATTTCAGAATGCAGTGTGGACTATGGTGAGGAATGAAATAAACCAAAATAAAATGGAGGAAGAAGCATTCCAGGAATCTGCTCTCTGATATGTGCATTCCCTTCACAGAGTTAATGCTTACTCTATGTTGCCCAGTTTCGAAACTCTGTCTATGAAGAATCTGTGAAGGGATATTTAGTGACGCCCAGAGGCCTGTGGTGAGCTAGGAAACGTCTTCTGATGAAACCAGCAGAGAAATGTTCTGAGCAACTGCTTTGTGAACTGTGTATTCATCTCCTAGAGGTAAAC
>NW_022320162.1:5474-6074 GCF_002776525.5 Piliocolobus tephrosceles
TTTTTTTTTTTTTTTTTTTTGTGGAATCTGGGGAAGGACATTTGGAACGATCCTTAGAATATGGAGAAAGAAATATCCTCAGGAGAAATCCAGTAGGAACGTTTCTGTGAAACTGCTCTGTGTCATCTTAATGACACTCGCTCCGTTAAGCCTCTCTTTTCATTGAGCAGTTTTCAAGCCTTGTGTATGTTTAGCATGTGATGTGATATTCAGGAGCACTTTGAGGCTACTGGTGAAAAATAAAATATGTTCAGATTGAAACTGGAGAGAAGCTTTCCGAGGAACTGCTTTGTGTCATGTGTATTCCAGTCACAGTGTGATACCTCTCTTTTAATACAGTGTCGGGAAACACTTTTGAAGGAACCGGTACCAAGTGACATTTGGGATCATGTTGATGCTGAAGGTGAAAAGGGAAATAGCCTCAGAAAAAAAATGGAAAGAAACTTTCTAGGAAACTACTCTGTGATATGCGTAATCATCTCACATAGATAAATATTTCTTTACATTAGGCAGCTTGGAAACTGTCATGGAGGGATCCACCAAGGGATCTTCGGGAGCACATTCTGGACTATGGTGAAAAAGGAAATATCTTCAGAGAAA
>NW_022320163.1:0-17340 GCF_002776525.5 Piliocolobus tephrosceles
TCCTTCCTTCCTTCCTTCCTTCCTTCCTTCCTTCCTTCCTTCCTTCCCTCCCTCCTTCCTTCCTTCCTTCCTTCCTTCCTTCCTTCCTTCCTTCCTTCCTTCTGTCTTTCTCTCTTTCTCTTTCTCTTTCTCTCTTTCTCTCTCTTTCTTTCTCTTTCTTTCTTTCTCTTTCTTTCTTTCTCTTTCTTTCTCTTTCTTTCTTTCTTTCTTTCTTTCTTTCTTTCTTTCTTTCTTTCTTTCTTTCTTTCTTTCTTTCTTTCTTTCTTTCTTTCTTTCGTCACTTTTTCTGTTTCTCTTTCTCCTCTTCCTTCTCTCTCTCTCTCTCTTCTCTTTCCCTCTCCCTCCCTCCATTTCTTTCTGACTTTCTGTCTTCTAAAGTTAAAGCCCAGTTTGCCAATTACAATCTGCAGTTACCACTTCCTGACACTAGATGGTGGTGATGCATCAGAAAGGTAAAATGTAGTTAGCCTCAGTTTGCTCTTGGGTGTGAATTCAAAGGCTTGCAGAAATCCACGCAGTATCTGGTAACCATTTTCGAATGACGTTCATAAAATGTCAATCATAAGGAAAAAAAAGACAAAAAAGGCAGACTTTGTGTAGAATTTTCTTCGAGTTTTCGGTCGATTAGAGTAAGTTTTTAATTTTTGTGCATATACCAGAGCCACAGACCGTCTTTATGGTTTCTAGTTTGTTTCTTTAAAGTGGAGAGGGAACCTGAAGGATTCCTTGATTCTTATCAGTTCTTTCCTTATCTTTTACTTTTGCCTTGCTAGCACATGATTTGACTTTTGAAAATTATGCAGTCATCAAAACATCTTAGTCAGTTTTCATATAACCAACAAAATCAATTATTCAATGAACATTTATTAAGTGTCTACTATATGTCAGGCACTATTCAAAATATGTGGGTACAATAGTAAATTGAAAAGTAAAACTATCTCCTTTTGTGGAGCTTCGATTCTAGTATCAATTCCTGTTGTGATTATTTTGCACTCATATTTCACTGGCTTACCTATTTTTTCATGAATTTATAAAATCATTGCAATAGGTATATCATGCAGACATAATTTTCGGAATTTACTTAGAGGACACTGGGTAAACACAGGACTGAATTGTTGGGAGCCAGAGGTTTGGAGCATATTAGCAATGAGTGTTCATTATACTGGGGCAACTGGCATTATTATAATAGGAGGGAAACCCTTTGTCTATTAATCTTACTGAATGGATCGGAGCTGGGATTTGGAAAGTGTAGTCTTCCAAAGAAGAGTCCAGTGTATCCCTGAGACTCTTTAAAAGGAGTTTAGGGTTAAATTAGTATTTATAATCGTAACAACATATTGTTTATCTTTTTTTTAATCATTATGACACTTCAGTGATGGTACAAAAGTAACGGTAGATAAAATTGCTAGTACCTTAACGTGAATCAAGGGAATGGCCCCAGAATATGCTAGTGGTCAGTGTAGTCTTTACTGCTATACCCTCTCACTTAAGAGTATCCTTGATAAAGCAGTGACAAAGATTACTTTTATGGAATCTTGACCCTTAAATAAGTGCCTCTTACTAATCTTTGTCACGAAATGGAGAGTATGCATAAAATACTTCTGCTACATACCAAAGCACAATGGCTGTCTTCAGGAAAAGGACTTCTGGCATTGTTTGGGATGTTGACTGAAGTTGCTATTTTCTTCAGGAAATAACATTTTGACCTAAAATAATAACTGACAGAAAAGTTATTCAATCTTGAATATTAGGTCATTTTTTTCAAAAATTAACAAAGTACATCTATACTCAAAAGAGAACTGAGATTATTTGTTGCCAAAGAAAAATATTGAGCTTTCATATAAAAATTAGAATTTTGGTAAACTTGCACCTACCACCGTTAGATTAACAACTACTTGATATAAAACTCTTCTTTTGTTAAACTGGTTAGGGATTTACCAAAACTGATATTTTGATATTATATAATGAAATGTGCCACTATTTAGAAAATTCGTATAATTCAATGGACAAGTATTTTGCAGATGACCAATGTATTATGTTACAAAATCAGGCTTCGGTAAAAATTCCACTGAATGGACAAACTGGTGGTTTTAATGCACCCAAGTGGGAAAGAATTGTTTATACGTTTCAGATTGCGTATTGCAACTAATGTTTTAAAACATTTGCTGAGTTTTGTTGTAATATCAAAGAAGGATATTCAAAATTAGCTGAAAAGGCCAAAATAATCTTCCCTTTGCCAACTATATCCAACTTGTATCTGTGTGAGTCCAGATTTTTCTCATGTTTCAACTAAAACAACAAATTGCGAGGAAATAAAAGCATAAATAATTCTGACACTAGAGTTGCTTTCTGTTAAGGTAGATTTGAAAGAGATTTGGAAAAGTGTCAAACAATGTTACTCTTCTTACTAATTGGATTTTTGTTTTAAGAATATTTTTTATAAAATATTGTTTCTGTTAATGTAATGAATTCATTATTGTGAAGCCAACTAGTAAATTAATATTTAAATAACTTATCTTATTTTCTCATTAATATATACATATTTTATATGTATATACATATATAAACAATAGCTCTTTAGGGTCTTCAGTAATTTTAAGGACGTAAAGTGTTGTCGAGATCAAAAAGCTTGAGACTCACTGGATTTTCTTATAAAGGAGGTCAATAAGGTTTAGCTTCTTTTATAACAGAGACTCTAATAAATGTAAAGCACACATTACAGATAACAATGTTCTCAAATTATTTTCTACATTTTAATCATATAAGGATTTTTCTCAAAGTAAGTATTTTTGAATGTCACCCCTTCCAAAAGATTCAGGTCTGTTAATATGGGGTGAAATAAAAAAATCTGCAGTTGTTTTGTTTTGTTTGAGACAGAGTCTTGCTCTGTTGCCCAGACTTGAGTACACTGGGGCAGTCTCAGCTCACTGCAACCTCCGCCTCCTGGGTTCAAGCAATTCTCCTGCCTCAGCCTCCCAAGTAGCTGGGATTACAGCCACTTGCCCCCACGCCAGTCTAATCTTTTTTTGTATTTTTAGTACAGAATGGGTTTTACTATGTTGGCCAGGCTGGTGTCAAACTCCTGACCTCAAGCAATCCACTTGCCTCAGCCTTGCAAAGTGCTGGGATTACAGGCTTGAGCCACTGCACCTGGCTAAAATCTGCACACTTTAAAACACATTTTAGGTGATTTTGAGATTCTTAAAGCTTAACGTCCTGTCAACTATTATTATGAAATAATAGTTTCAATACTAGTCTTGTGAAAATAATTTAGCAGTGCAAAGGCAATGTAAGTTCATTATAGAATATTGGGATGATGCAAATTAAGTAAAAGAATCATAATACAAATCACATGCAAAATCTCTCATCTGTAATCTCATTATCTAGTGTATTCTATTTTTTCACTGCTATAAAGAAATATCTGAAAACTGGGTAATTGATAAAGAAAAGTGGTTTAAGAGACGCAGTACTATAGGCTTTACAGGAAGCATGATGCCGGCTTCTGCTGGGCTTCTGGGGAAGCCTCAGTAAACTTACAATCATGGTGAAGCAGGCCCATCTTACATGCCTGGGTCATGAGCAAAAGAAAGAGGAGGGAGTTGCTACATACTTTTAAACACCAGATCTCATGGGAACTCACTATACAGTACTAAAAGGGGATGGTGCTAAAGCATTCATCAGAACTCTGCCCCATGATCCAGTCACCTTCCTCCAGGTGTCTCCTTCAACACTGGGGATTACAGTTTAACTTGAGATTTGGGCAGAGACACAGATCCAACCCATATCACTTAGAAATAACTATTATTAATACTGACTATTGATTGAGTCTTAGATATGTGTATGGGTGTGCATTTCTGAGTTTTCAGAAATAATGACGTATGGTTTGCTTTTAATTGCTTAACAATATTTAGCCTCTTTCCCTGCCATTGACTATCTCTGTAAACCTGTGTTTCTCAAACATGGCTATTTCACAATTACCTAGGGAGGTTTTAAACATCCTGCTGCCTGAGTCCCCTGCCCAATTATTCTGATTCCATTTGTAAATTATTTCCTATTGGAACAATCAGTGGAAACTGGAATAAATGGGTTTCACAGTCTTTATTTGGGGGAGGGCTTTAATATTGCTCTCCAGAATACTCTATTAATTTGCATTCTCATTAGAGAACATGAGACTGCTCAGCTGCTCAGGAGCAGTGGCTAGCACCAACGTTTAAAAAACTTTGCCAAGCTGAGTGTGGAAAAATTTGGCCACATGCATAAATTTGCAATAGTTCGAATATGCGATAGTGCTGAACTTTTGTGTTTATTGTCTAAGTACATTTCTTCTTCCTTGAATGGCCTTCTTCCCTCAAACCCTAACCTTTAGAGGTTGATGAAAAATAGCACTACACTGTCCCTACCAAATCTCCCCTGAAGCCACTGCCGAATGGAATTGGTGACAGTCCGTATCATTGATGTGCCAGTATGTAGATTCTTCTATTTGTTTTCATTGAATCGTAACTTATCTTAGCTAAATAGCTAATCTTAGCTAAATCTTAGACACCACAGAAAGTGTCTGAAAATGGAATTTATATATTGATCCTAGCCACCATCCTTAATCCTATCCTCAGTGTAAATATGATACGATATGTTTTATTTTGATTAATTTAAAATGTACTAATCATAGGGTTATATACTTCAAGTAAAAATATTGGAGAAATTAGGTGCTTGAACAGGAATCGAATTGTCAGTAACTATATTGTAGCATTGTTTGTTATCCCTGGAAAATGTCTTGCAAAATTTGGATAGGCCTTTAATGAAAAGTTGGGTCTGTTCCTTTTGTGGTCTAATCTCACATCACCAACATTGTGAGTCATCAGAAGTGAAAGCCTTAGAATTCTATCAAGTCAGTTTTATGCTGGCAAAAACCATCACTAGGCTGCCTTTGGAATTTAACATTACTGTTATGTTACCGGGCATGTTCTGCCTTTGAACTTACGAAAACTGAAAGGAGAATATTTCTGGGAAAAATTCCTAAGACTCATGCATCTGTTGGCCTTTGCAATAATATAACCACAATTTGATCATATGGTTTTTTTCAGTATTTTTAATGACTTTTTAGAGTTGGCCTCAGTCTGTGCTGAAAACAAAATCTCCTTGGTGGCTAGAAGAGATGCCGTGAGATGAGAGACCAAGAATTGACCTGAACCCCATGACTATAATCTACCCTGCAATTAGTGACACTGTTGAGAGTAAAACGGGGCAGTGTTTTGACGTGGGAATAGCAAGCATAAACCAGAATGGGCTAGGTGTGCAGCAAGCACAAAGTACAGAGACTCGATACCCATATGAAGAATGGAGATGCTAGCCAGGGACAGTGGCTCACACCTGAAATCCCAGCACTTTGGGAGGCCAAAGCAGGCAGATCACTTGAGGTCAGGAGTTGAAAACCAGCCTGACCAAAATGGTGAAATTCCATCTCTACTAAAAATACAAAAATCAGCTGGACATGTTGGCTTCCCTGTATTCCCACCTACTCAGGAGGGCGAAGCACGAGAATCGTTTGAACCCGGGAGGCAGAGGTTGCAGTGATCTAAGATCGTGCCACTGCACTCTAGCTTGGGCGACAGAGCGAGACTCTGTCTCAAAAAATAAATGAAATAATGGAGATGAATAGGAAGTTGCATCAAAGTTAGATCTTGAGGGAGGAGGGAGAGCTAACCAGGTAAAGTCGGGAGAGGCATTTCCCCAGAGAGACCATAGCATGCACCTCTACGTGATTGTTCAGGCCCCTGTGGACATGCTAACATTTCTCTGTGAATAGTGGTACTGTAGCCTTTGATGTCTAGGGTAGCAGAGATTAAAGAGGGCCACTCCCTGCAAGGTTTATATGCCCTGGGAGACTGATCCCAATTGACCTACTCTCTCCTTTCCTCTCTATGAAAATAAGATGATAATAACAAACAAATTCTTCTGGTATTCCTGAAATAATCCAACAAAAGTGAAAAAAAAATCAGGAGGACCAGTAAATCCTTCCTCTCTCTACTGTTTAACATCGAAATCTATTACTGTATATATTTAAAGTATCTTATGTTTGCAATAATCATATCTACAAAGACTGTGGAAAAATAATGAAAACCGCTGGCTTCCTATTGTGAAAACAGTATTATACAACATGGAATTTACTTATTAATCCAAGAAGTGCCTTAATATTTACTTGACAATTTATTGACAGTATTTATTGTAAAAATAAATGTGTATATTTTTATGTTTTCTTTTTGCTTCAGATATATTGTGGAACAATGTGGGGTCTAAATAAACTATAAATTATATATTTTTGGTATGTCCATATATTATTCTATGAATACAAATTAACTTCTTGTTTTGTGAATTTTGAATGAAATAGTAAAGTCACTCGTTTTGCATTAATGTTGTTAACACCAACTCTGCGTCAAAAACCCAACATTTACAAGGCAAGAGTTATCGCACTTATGTTGATTACTAAATACTGAAGATGAGGTAACATGAAAATCAAACTAACAGCAATAATGTATTTCAATGTGCATGTTGTGACTCTATTCGAGGAGATCTTGTAGGTTTGGGCAGAGTATGTAAAATTGGAATATATATTATATATATAAAAGGAATCACATAGAAACTGATGTGGTTACAAATGAATGACTTTGGAGTAGGCAAATTATGACGTTTGATATGGGCCTTGAAAGATGCTTGAAAGGTGTGTATTTTGTATCAGCAAGGAGGAAGGAAGGCTTAGGATAAGCTGTAGTAATGTGAAAGCATTGGATATTGGGACTAATTGGTCTTCTGGTTCATCTGACGAAAGAACAGAGAAAGTAAAATTCCAACAGTAATAAGAAAAGCCTTGTTTATTTTTCTCCCTTCCTCTCTCCTTGCGCAAGCATTCCACTAGGAAAGAAAATAGCTCTTCTATGGTACCCATGTAATACTAATTTCTCAGCGTTGTCATTCTAGGAACTGCCAATGATTGATGACAATCTATTTAGATTCAGTTCTTTAAAGGACACAGCAAACTACTTTAGTGACTGAATTTTTTTTTCACCTGCAATGTGTATTGTTTGATTATGTTTGCATAATTTATCAAGAGACTTCAGAATCTCCACGTCACCTGCTCCTCAGATCAGAAGGTGATTGTGGCTTTGGGTGGATATTAATCAGCCACAGCACTGCCTGGTCAGAAAGAGCAAGTGTCCTAGCCTTTTACCTCATGAGACCTTGGGTATCCATCCAGCCTAGGTCCCAAGGGAACTGCATTTGGTGGACTGGAGTGGCCAGCATGCTTCAGGTGAGATGAAAAGCGCCATGTTTAACCTGTGTTTGGAAGCCTGTCTTTCTCATAAAATACCTAGTTGTTTACTCACATGAGCATTTTGATCATTACCTCCTCTTCCCTACTCTTTAACATTTTTACACCATAAAGAGAAAATAACTTGGGATTCCATGCAGACTTTGGAAATTCATGGGCAAAATTTTCAGACTGCAAATAGTACAAGTTTTATATGCATGCTTTAATTTGGCTTTCTTCAAGTATGAATGCTGCTTGAATGCATGCATGCGAAGGCTGCTCTTGGAATATACTTTTTTTGCGTCCTCAGAAGCAGAGCTGGCCTCTGGCTGGTAAGTGTGGCTGCCTCATGAGCAGTATGTATCTGATCATCTCAACAGTGTTTCTCATTCCTAGTAAAGGAAAAGCCCCATAGAAATAGTAACATATGTGTTTAGGAACTAACGCTTCAGTAGAGTTTAGTCAAGGAGATTCTGGGAACAATACCACAGGAATCCAGGAAAGACTTTGATGCAGAGAAAGGCTATTGCTCCGTGAAACACTAGAGATGGGAGGTGAGCCAAAGAAAAATTTTTGTACTTTGCAATGTTTCCTTAATTTGGTTCTGCTCCAACAGAATATAATTATACAAGCTGTGGTTGCCAAAAACTAAATATGAACAAAAATGGAAAAGACAAGATATTTGTAGGGGAGACTATAGGCATCTGGCGTGCAGGGAAAAAAGTCAATAAATTGTTCAATTGAGATGAAAATTAATTCTAGAATATTTCCAGGCAATTGTTGGCAAGGTGTTTGTTTCTTTGGGATGGTGTGTACTCGATGGCAACTTTTGTTGAATTAAGTTGCTATTTTGATTAGGCTTTTACTCAATCACAGATAACTACAGCTTCCTTTCTTGAGTTATAGTTTACTATTTCCTTAATATTTAGAAACATAAGAATATTCTGGAGCCATATATCAATTAAGATATCTTTGAATATTTTGTGTCCTATAAATTATTTATAAAGTATTATTTATAAATTATTTATAAAGCATTATTTACAAAGTATTATGACTGTATAGAATACATTTTATGTGGATGTACTGTTTCTACATTTCACATGGTTCTTGGACTTGAACATAAGGCAATACAGTACATGCTCCAAATATTTACTGATATTATTTTGTATCACCAAAAAAATATTGCACTTGAGTTTTTGTGATTTTATTTCTGGAGTTGACTTGGCAGGAGAAGTCTTAAGGCACTGCCTCTTTAAAAAAATAATAATAATTTGATCAACAAAGTTTAGGGATCAACAGTGTACTAACTTAAAAAACAAAAACAATGGAATCTTTAACCTGAGGGGACAAGTTGATTGCTGAAGTTTATTTCCTTGAAAGGAAAGAAAAGGTCAAAGATGAGTTTAATAAACTTTCTTATGTCAAGTACTCTTCTTCTGTGTGTTTTCAAGAATCTCAGCTATCATCACTTTTCTTCAGTAAGACTGATTTTCCTGCATATAACACTGCTTTTGTTCTCGGAGGAAAAGTCATGAAATGAGAGAAGATGGCCACAATATCCTTTCCCCACCAACTTAAGATTCCCCAGAAAATATTCCCTCTAAAGTCCAAACATCTCCAGCATTGGACTATGATAATAGTGATACAAAAGGTAGATATAAATGGAAAATCATGTTCTATAAATGGATTGCCTCTAAGATACAAAAGTATTAAAATACATTTTCTTTGTGAAATATGATGCCCATCTATTTAATTGGTAATGTTTTTTTACAGGACAATAAACAGCATGATAAAACCATTTGGGTTTCAAAATCATCAACAACTCATTACTTCCAAAATGTTGAATAAGACTTTGATAGTCTTTTGGTAAAGGTGCTGTTGCATTGTTTGAAGCCAAGGTTAAATATCAGTGTATTAATTTCTTCTCCAGGTAGATGAGATCATATTACTACGTTGGATACTTTTTTTTTTTTTTTTTTGAGATGGAGTCTCACTCTTTCAATCCATGCTGGAGTGCAGTGGTGTGATCCTGGCTCACTGCAAGCTCTGCCTCCCAGATTCATGTGATTCTCCTGCCTCAACCTCCCAAGTAGCTGGGACTACAGGCGCCCACCACCATGCCTGCCTAAGTTTTTGTATTTTTAGCAGAGACAGGGTTTCACCATGATCGAGTTAGGATAGTCTCTATCTCCTGACCTCAAGATCTCCCCGCCTTGGCCTCCCAAAGTGCTTGGATTACAGGTGTGAGCCACCATGCCCAGCCTTGAATACGTTCTTTAAAAGCTTTTTTCCACTTGCACTTGCAGAATAAATGTCAGACTCTACAGCAATGGCATATTACACTGTATTAGTCTGTTTTCATACAACTATGAAGACCTGCCCAAGACTGGATCATTTATAAAGAAATGAGGTTTAATTGACTCACAGTACGGCTGGAGAGGTGTCAGGAAACTTAAAATGCTGGTGGAAGGCAAAGGGGAAGCAAGGTATCTTCTTCACAAGGTGGCAGAAAGGAGAAGTACTGAGTGAAGGAGAAGATCCTCTTTTAAAACCGTCAGGTGTCATGAGAACTTACTATCATGAGAATGGCATGGGGGAACTGCCCCCATAACTCAGTTACCTCCACCTGGTCTCTCTCTTGACACATGGAGGTTATAAGGATTACAATTCAAGTTGAAATTTGGGTGGGGACACAAAGCCTAACCATATCACACATGTTAGCCATTATCATCAAATTCTTTCCTATTTCAGTTAGTTATTTTAGTTCCCATTCTATGAAGTAGCTCCATGTCTTTTATATAATAACCTTTACTTCCCAAAGCTTATCCTTTAAAACTCAGCATATTTGATTCATATTCCATGAAGGCTTCCCACACGTTTCTCACTTCTGTGCTCCACCATCTCAGAAATCAAAACTAACCATCCCTTTGGTTTCTCCACATTCTGTCTTTCTAGTTATTGATTATTGTGTATGCAATACTGTATGGTAATGTTTCTTTACCTGTTTCTCTCCTTTAAAATCCTGAGACTCCTTGACAACCATGACTATGCCATTTTCATGATTATAACTTCAGGGCCCAGCACAGTGCCTGCATATTTTAACTGTTCAGTAAGTTGTTATTGAATGAACGTTTGAATGAAAAACTTACATTATGTAATGAAATGTAACACTGAGATAATATGAAATACTTTGAAGTAAAGCAAACACCATGAATCTAATAGTGTGAAGGCATTACAAATAAATTTTTCTTTGGGCATAAAGAGAGATATATTTCAGCCTATATATAGAAGAGATCCAATGGGTATAACAGTTTGCAAAATCCGTAATGGGGCTATTCAATAGCATGTTCTATTCTCAATGCCTATATTAAAAGAAACCAACATTTATCTTAACTTTCTGTATTAAAGTGACTTGAAGATAAAGAAATAAAAGAGACATTTTGCTTTTTAAAAAGTGCTTAATTTAAAAAGTTTCTATCCTAGATAGTACTTGGAGCGCTATAATTTCCAATTTGAATTTTATCTTTTCCTTATAACAACTTCATTGAAGCATAACTTTCTGTATTTAAAATGTACTAATTGATACGTTTTGACATAAGTATTCATTCATTAAATAGCCTCCACTGTAAGATACCGAACTTATGAATTACCAACAAAGACTCCTGATGCTTCCTCAGAACCCCTTTGCTTGCCCTCACGCCACGTATAGCTGAGGAAAGCCCTGATCTGCTTCTTTTTATGATAGATTAGTTTGCATTTTCTTCAGTTTTATATAATAGAAGTCATACAATATGTACTCTGGATTGTCTGGCTTGTTTCACATAACCTAATTATTTTGAGATCGAACCATGTTGTAGTGTATACCAATAGTTCATTCTGCTTATTGATGAGTAGTATTCCATTGTATGGAATCTATTCACCTACTGTTTCCAGAGTTAGGTTATCCCCCAAAAAAGCTGCTGTGAAAATTAGTGTGAAATTATTTTTATTGAAATACAATTTTTTTTTATTGGTGAGATATCTAGGAGTGGAATGGCTGGATCGTATGGTTGCTGTATAGAGACCTTAAATTTTTGAAGAATTCGATAAATTGTTTTTTAAAAGGATTTATTGTTTTACATTTCCACCAGTAGTGTGTAAGAAGTTCAGTTCCAGTACATATGTAACACTGGTTGACACAACCAGTGTCTTTAATTTTAGATATTCCAGTATGTGGCTTGTACGTAATTGTGATTTGAAATTGCATATTTTAATAAATAATGATGTTGCACATCTTTCCTCATGTCTGTTTTCCATCCATATACCTTATTTGGTGAATAATCTGTTCACATATTTAAGAATTTTTTAATTAAATTGTTGGTTTTCTTATTATTGAGTTTTGACAGTTCTTTACATATTTTGATACAAATCCTTTACAAAGATTTCATCCTTATAGCTTGTAGCTTGTCTTTGCATTTTCTTATCTGTATCATTCAAAGAGCAGAAGTTTTCAATTTTTCTGATATCTATTTTATTCTTTTGTCCTTTTATTGATTGTGCTTCTGGGACTATTCTTAAGAAATCTCTGCCTAATCCATTGTGACAAAGTTTTATTCTATGATTTAAAAATATTTTTATTGCTTTAGGATTTACATTTTTGTCTAAATGCGGTAACAAATTTTGTAGATAGTGGAAGAGAAGATCAAAGCTTATTTCTTAAATATGGTTATCCAATAGTCCCAACACCACTTGTAGAAAGATTATCCTTCTTTTATGGAAATGCCTCGCACCTTTGTAAGAAATTTCCATGTGTGTGGGTGTATATCTAATCTGTCTATTCTGTTCTGTTGATCAGTATGTCTATTTTTTTCTCTAAATCAACAGTGTCTTGATTATAAGAGCTTAATAATGTCTTTTGAAATGAGATAGCATTAATCCTATTTAGTTCCTATTTTTAAATGTTGTTTGGCTATTTTAGGCCTTTTGCATTTAAATATGAATTAGAAGTGATTTTGTCAATTTCTACAGAAAAGTAAAATGACTGATTCACGTTGAATTGAAACTATAGACCAATTTGGGGAGAATTTATATCTTAATAATATTGAAATTTCCTACCCATTAACATGGGTTATGGCTTCATTTATTTTTGCCCTCTTTCATTTCTCCAAACAATGTTTTATAGTTGTCAGTGTCTAACATTATTTATTGTATTTACCATAAGAATTTTATAATTTTATGCTACTGTATATAATTTTAAAATTTTATTTTCAGTTTTTTGCTAGTATGGAAATATAATTCATATAATATTGATATTTTAACTTGCAGTCTTTCTAAATTCACTTATTATTTCAAGTAACTTCTTGGTAGATTATATTTAATTTTCTACATGTATGATTACGTTGTCTGTGAATAATGACATCTTTATTTTCCAATCTGGATGCCTTCCATTTGTTTGTGTTGCCTGATTTCACCGCCTAGTACCTCAAGTACAATGTTGAATAAAGATGGTGGGAGCAGACAGCCTTGACTTACTCGTGATATCAGAGAGAAAAAAAGCAAATTTTTTTTTTTTTTTTTTTTTTTTTAACCATTAACTATGATGTTAGCTGGGGCTGCCCTCCCTCCCCCCTCCCCTCTCCTCCCCTCCCTCTCTCCCTCCCTCCCTCCTTCCTTCCTTCCCTCTTTATCAAGTTATTTTCTTTCTTTTCCTACTTTGGTGATAATTTTTAATAGAAAAAGACATTTTATTTTATTAAGCACATTTTCTGTATCTCTTGGTATTATCTTATGTATTTCCTTTTTTTTTTTTTACTTTGTTAATATGTTGAATTACATAGATTCACTTGAGAATTTTTAGTCATCATTTCATTCCGGCAATGAACTCAACTTAGCCATATTCTGTTATCCATTGTATATATTGTTCGATGGAATGAATTTGCTAAAATGAATTTAGAGTTTTTGGTGTCTGTGTTCATGAGGGATATTGGTTCATAAGCTTCTTTTGTAGATAATACCTTTATCAAGTCTTCATATCAGGGTAATATTGACTTCATAAAATGAATTGGAAAATAGGACTTCCCTCTTTTAATTTCTCACAAAGTTTCTGTAGAATTGGTATTTTTCTCTTCTTTTTTTTTTTCCTTTTTTTCTTTTTCTAAAAATTTTGTTTTGTAGAGACGGAGTCTTGCTCTGTCGCCCAGGCTGGAGTGCAGTGACGTGATCTTGGCTCACTGCAACCTCCGCCTCCCAGGTTCAAGTAATTGTCCTGCCTCAGCCTCCCAAGGAGCTGGGATTACAGGTACATGCCACCAAGCCCAGCTAATTTCTTTTGTATTTTAGTAGAGATGGGGTTTCACCATGTTGCCCAGGCTGGTCTCAAACTCCTGAGCTCAGGCAATCTGCCGGCCTTGGCTTCCCAAGGTGCTAGGATTACAGGAGTGAGTCACTGGTATTTTTCTCTTCTTATCTGTGATTGAATTTACCAGTGTAGCCAAATGGGTCTGACCTTTTTATTTTTTATTTTATTTTGTATTTAAAGAGCTTTAGCTACAAATTCAATTTTTGAAATATATACAGAGATATTCAGATTTTCTCTTTCTTCTGGAGGGATTTTTAAGTAGTATGTATTTTTGAAGAGATTTGACCATTTCTTCTAGGTCTAGATTGTCAAACATATTGGTATAAAGTTGTTCACGTGTTTTTGTTTTTCTTTTGTTATCTGTGGAGTCTATAGTGATGTGACATTTCTCATTTCTAATATTAATGATTTATTTCTTCTTCCTGTATGATCCTGACCAGTCTAGCTGGGATATGTTAACTTACCTCCTCAGAGATCCAACTTTTGATTTTTTAAAAATTGTATATATTAAGTTTTTGGTACAATGTCATTGATTTTTCCCTTTTGTTTTTGTTATAACTCTTCTTCTATGTTCTTTGGGTTTAATTAACTCTTCCCTTGTATATTCAGGTGAATTTCAAGGTCAGTTTGCAAGCTTTCTTCCTTTCCAACAGGGATACTTAGTGGGAACAGCTGTATTTTCCTGCTCATTATATGTCGTATTTTTCTGCTTGTGTGTGTCTCATAATATTGGATTAGTCTTCAGGCATTGTGAGTTTTATTATTTGGGTGCTGCTTTTTGTATTTTTGCATAACAAAAAGCTTTGTTTGGTATACAATTGATTTATGTAAAAACATTGTTATTTCAATTTTGCCTTAAAGAATTGTTAGGCATGTCTGGAACAGTGCTCAGTTTAGGAATAATTACTCCCAACGACTGAGACAAGATGCATCTGTGTGTT
Source organism: Piliocolobus tephrosceles (assembly GCF_002776525.5). NCBI lineage: Eukaryota > Metazoa > Chordata > Mammalia > Primates > Cercopithecidae > Piliocolobus > Piliocolobus tephrosceles. The sequence goes on from NW_022320163.1 coordinate 14,582, forward strand.
TTACTGATTGCCGGTGAGTCCTAAGTTTTTCCATCCTGGCTGGTAAGAATAGGCACTATTTCTCAGCCCAGTGTGAGTGCTGGGCACCACAATCTCGTTCATTTAGGTGTTCTTTCCCTATCCTTCCGTGGTTTTCTTTACTGATGGGTGAATACTGAAGTGGAAACCTGAAAATTTCCAGAGTTCATCCTCTGTTCAGCTCTTGTCTCTTCTGAACTCTGTCTTGTAAATTCTAGCTACCTTTTCCACCTAAACTCTCAGCCATTCTTACCAACTCAGAGAATCACTGGGTTCTGCCTGGGTATTCCCTCCCCACCTCTGAAAACCCTGTCATAGCTGTAAGATGTGAGATGAGACAATTGTAAGGCTTGCGTTGTTTATTTCCAATCTTTAAGAGATTACTGTCCTATATGGCCTAATGTCCCATGTGTTGAAACTGCATCCCATGTGTTCAGTAATTTCTCTGTTGATTATTTCAGGGAGAAACGTAAGCTCAGCTCGTTACTCCATGCTTCTAGAAGCAAAAATAAGGACCTTATTTTTTGAGACGTTTAGGTTTTAAAAATATGTTTGTTAGCTGTATTAGTCAGTCATGTTTAGGCTCATGTGTTCAGAAAAAAACAGGCCCCAAATCTCCTCATGTTAGGACAATAATTTATTTCTCATGTTTCATGTCAGCTGGATGAGAGGAGACCCTGTACTATGACAAACAATTTTCATGATAAAGGGGATAGAAATGAAACAGCGGGCACCAATGACACCATAGCATTTGCAGCTATTTCCCGAAGTCACATTTGTTACGTCCTGTTGGAAATCATAGTTGTAACAGAAGTACCCTCTTTCCACAGGGGCACCGCAAAGCACATGGCAGTAGGAAAGGATATCTTATTCTCTCATAAAGAAGGAAAAGAGAATAATTAGGGAAAGAAAAGAATCTACTGTTGTTTCCACACTCTAAAGTATGTGAGAAGATATGTAACAGGGAATAGTTATAGGGTTATTTTTCTAGATAGCACTTAAATGCTTACAATGGAAACAGGTAAAGCATATGGGGGGATGTGTGTAGGTTGTATGTAAATACTATGCCATTTTATGTAAGAAACTTGAGTGTTTGTGAATTTTGGTACAGTATACATGGAGGTCCTGAAGCCATGAATACCAAGGGTCAACTGTATAAATATAATATGTACATATAATTTTCAAGATGTGAATTATATAATTATCTATTATATATATGATATATAAATACATATTTCCCTGGAATACAAAACATACCCTCCCAATGATATCAAACCTTCTTTCCTTCCTAAATTTTTTTCTTATTTTAGGCATAGTACAGTGTTCATCCGAGGCTGATATTTGGGTGGCCTTCTCTTGAACAGAACTAAGACAAAATGGGAACCCAAGTAATGTTGATTTCTGATTAGGCTTAAAATTAGATAAGGAAATATAAGGAAATGAATGAGTTAAATGTGCTATCTATAAATATTTATGAAATTCTTGGCAGTGTTTTATAAAGACCACATTTATTCATCTTTAGCATTTAATTTCCAATGTTTTCTTAGATCATATCCTATGTTTTGGATGTGCTTTGCATGTATGTCTACAAATCAAGTGTCTCTATGTATCTGTGGGCCACAACACACTTATACATGTAATATATTTTTTATTATTGTAAATAAAAGAATTGACTTTATTCTAGAAGAAATAGCACTATTTAATTTAGTGTTTATCACAGATAAATGGATAGACAATGACGAACAGGCATGTAGTAAGCACTTAACCAGATTCCAGATGTTCTACAAGGTACATACAATAGACACTAAGTCATTCACAGAAAATAGATACTTAAAATTCTGATTGGCCTGTCTTGATTTCACTATTTTTATGACAATAAGCCAGAAATAATCAAATATTTTTAATAATGTACTTATAGGTCATGTTTTAAATCCCCATATTTAAAAAAAAGACTTAAATTCCTGTCCTTGTTGCAAATATCTATGTACATAGAAACTAGCCTTATTTGTTTTTTGGTTTATTGTTTTTTTTTTTTTTTGAACCGATTCTCACTTTGTTGCCCAGGCTGGAGTGCAGTGTCACGATCTCAGCTTGCTGCAACCTCCACCTCCTGGGTTCAAGCAATTCTCCTGCCTCAGCCTCCTGAATAACTGGAGTTGCATGTGCATGCCATCATGCCTGGCTAATTTTTGTATTTTAGTAGAGATGGGGTTTTACCACATTGGCCAGGCTAGTCTCAAACCTTTGACCTCAGGAGATCCTCCTGCCTTCGTCTCCCAGATTGCTGGGATTGCAGGCATGAGCCACCGTGCCCAGTCAAGCATTCTAATAAGAGAATAAATATCATTGGCAGATGAGAAAAATGCATGGCCCCAGACAAATTTCAGTCTCCGCTGGAACCTCCCCTTTTCAATGCTAACTTTAACAACTGTAATAGTGTCTCCTGAAATGCATTCGTTTATCTAGTTTGAGCATTTTAAATTCCAATGTACAAATCCCAAGCATGGTAATCTTTTCAAATACGTTTTGAACATGTAACTTCCAGGGCTTAAAGCGTTTCAAAAGTTTCAGTTACTCTACATAAAGATAAAAACAATTCTTAAATAGGCTTATAAGCACTGTGTTTTGTTTCCCCTGCCTGGCACTCTACCTTATCTCAAATAACTCTGCCCTGTGATCAATGTGTCTCCCTGCTTTCTCTCTCTCCCTATTTTTTCTTTCCCTCCCTCCCTCCCTCCCTC
>NW_022320164.1:0-17340 GCF_002776525.5 Piliocolobus tephrosceles
GAGGGAGGGAGGGAGGGAGGGAAAGAAAAAATAGGGAGAGAGAGAAAGCAGGGAGACACATTGATCACAGGGCAGAGTTATTTGAGATAAGGTAGAGTGCCAGGCAGGGGAAACAAAACACAGTGCTTATAAGCCTATTTAAGAATTGTTTTTATCTTTATGTAGAGTAACTGAAACTTTTGAAACGCTTTAAGCCCTGGAAGTTACATGTTCAAAACGTATTTGAAAAGATTACCATGCTTGGGATTTGTACATTGGAATTTAAAATGCTCAAACTAGATAAACGAATGCATTTCAGGAGACACTATTACAGTTGTTAAAGTTAGCATTGAAAAGGGGAGGTTCCAGCGGAGACTGAAATTTGTCTGGGGCCATGCATTTTTCTCATCTGCCAATGATATTTATTCTCTTATTAGAATGCTTGACTGGGCACGGTGGCTCATGCCTGCAATCCCAGCAATCTGGGAGACGAAGGCAGGAGGATCTCCTGAGGTCAAAGGTTTGAGACTAGCCTGGCCAATGTGGTAAAACCCCATCTCTACTAAAATACAAAAATTAGCCAGGCATGATGGCATGCACATGCAACTCCAGTTATTCAGGAGGCTGAGGCAGGAGAATTGCTTGAACCCAGGAGGTGGAGGTTGCAGCAAGCTGAGATCGTGACACTGCACTCCAGCCTGGGCAACAAAGTGAGAATCGGTTCAAAAAAAAAAAAAAACAATAAACCAAAAAACAAATAAGGCTAGTTTCTATGTACATAGATATTTGCAACAAGGACAGGAATTTAAGTCTTTTTTTTAAATATGGGGATTTAAAACATGACCTATAAGTACATTATTAAAAATATTTGATTATTTCTGGCTTATTGTCATAAAAATAGTGAAATCAAGACAGGCCAATCAGAATTTTAAGTATCTATTTTCTGTGAATGACTTAGTGTCTATTGTATGTACCTTGTAGAACATCTGGAATCTGGTTAAGTGCTTACTACATGCCTGTTCGTCATTGTCTATCCATTTATCTGTGATAAACACTAAATTAAATAGTGCTATTTCTTCTAGAATAAAGTCAATTCTTTTATTTACAATAATAAAAAATATATTACATGTATAAGTGTGTTGTGGCCCACAGATACATAGAGACACTTGATTTGTAGACATACATGCAAAGCACATCCAAAACATAGGATATGATCTAAGAAAACATTGGAAATTAAATGCTAAAGATGAATAAATGTGGTCTTTATAAAACACTGCCAAGAATTTCATAAATATTTATAGATAGCACATTTAACTCATTCATTTCCTTATATTTCCTTATCTAATTTTAAGCCTAATCAGAAATCAACATTACTTGGGTTCCCATTTTGTCTTAGTTCTGTTCAAGAGAAGGCCACCCAAATATCAGCCTCGGATGAACACTGTACTATGCCTAAAATAAGAAAAAAATTTAGGAAGGAAAGAAGGTTTGATATCATTGGGAGGGTATGTTTTGTATTCCAGGGAAATATGTATTTATATATCATATATATAATAGATAATTATATAATTCACATCTTGAAAATTATATGTACATATTATATTTATACAGTTGACCCTTGGTATTCATGGCTTCAGGACCTCCATGTATACTGTACCAAAATTCACAAACACTCAAGTTTCTTACATAAAATGGCATAGTATTTACATACAACCTACACACATCCCCCCATATGCTTTACCTGTTTCCATTGTAAGCATTTAAGTGCTATCTAGAAAAATAACCCTATAACTATTCCCTGTTACATATCTTCTCACATACTTTAGAGTGTGGAAACAACAGTAGATTCTTTTCTTTCCCTAATTATTCTCTTTTCCTTCTTTATGAGAGAATAAGATATCCTTTCCTACTGCCATGTGCTTTGCGGTGCCCCTGTGGAAAGAGGGTACTTCTGTTACAACTATGATTTCCAACAGGACGTAACAAATGTGACTTCGGGAAATAGCTGCAAATGCTATGGTGTCATTGGTGCCCGCTGTTTCATTTCTATCCCCTTTATCATGAAAATTGTTTGTCATAGTACAGGGTCTCCTCTCATCCAGCTGACATGAAACATGAGAAATAAATTATTGTCCTAACATGAGGAGATTTGGGGCCTGTTTTTTTCTGAACACATGAGCCTAAACATGACTGACTAATACAGCTAACAAACATATTTTTAAAACCTAAACGTCTCAAAAAATAAGGTCCTTATTTTTGCTTCTAGAAGCATGGAGTAACGAGCTGAGCTTACGTTTCTCCCTGAAATAATCAACAGAGAAATTACTGAACACATGGGATGCAGTTTCAACACATGGGACATTAGGCCATATAGGACAGTAATCTCTTAAAGATTGGAAATAAACAACGCAAGCCTTACAATTGTCTCATCTCACATCTTACAGCTATGACAGGGTTTTCAGAGGTGGGGAGGGAATACCCAGGCAGAACCCAGTGATTCTCTGAGTTGGTAAGAATGGCTGAGAGTTTAGGTGGAAAAGGTAGCTAGAATTTACAAGACAGAGTTCAGAAGAGACAAGAGCTGAACAGAGGATGAACTCTGGAAATTTTCAGGTTTCCACTTCAGTATTCACCCATCAGTAAAGAAAACCACGGAAGGATAGGGAAAGAACACCTAAATGAACGAGATTGTGGTGCCCAGCACTCACACTGGGCTGAGAAATAGTGCCTATTCTTACCAGCCAGGATGGAAAAACTTAGGACTCACCGGCAATCAGTAAAACACACAGATGCATCTTGTCTCAGTCGTTGGGAGTAATTATTCCTAAACTGAGCACTGTTCCAGACATGCCTAACAATTCTTTAAGGCAAAATTGAAATAACAATGTTTTTACATAAATCAATTGTATACCAAACAAAGCTTTTTGTTATGCAAAAATACAAAAAGCAGCACCCAAATAATAAAACTCACAATGCCTGAAGACTAATCCAATATTATGAGACACACACAAGCAGAAAAATACGACATATAATGAGCAGGAAAATACAGCTGTTCCCACTAAGTATCCCTGTTGGAAAGGAAGAAAGCTTGCAAACTGACCTTGAAATTCACCTGAATATACAAGGGAAGAGTTAATTAAACCCAAAGAACATAGAAGAAGAGTTATAACAAAAACAAAAGGGAAAAATCAATGACATTGTACCAAAAACTTAATATATACAATTTTTAAAAAATCAAAAGTTGGATCTCTGAGGAGGTAAGTTAACATATCCCAGCTAGACTGGTCAGGATCATACAGGAAGAAGAAATAAATCATTAATATTAGAAATGAGAAATGTCACATCACTATAGACTCCACAGATAACAAAAGAAAAACAAAAACACGTGAACAACTTTATACCAATATGTTTGACAATCTAGACCTAGAAGAAATGGTCAAATCTCTTCAAAAATACATACTACTTAAAAATCCCTCCAGAAGAAAGAGAAAATCTGAATATCTCTGTATATATTTCAAAAATTGAATTTGTAGCTAAAGCTCTTTAAATACAAAATAAAATAAAAAATAAAAAGGTCAGACCCATTTGGCTACACTGGTAAATTCAATCACAGATAAGAAGAGAAAAATACCAGTGACTCACTCCTGTAATCCTAGCACCTTGGGAAGCCAAGGCCGGCAGATTGCCTGAGCTCAGGAGTTTGAGACCAGCCTGGGCAACATGGTGAAACCCCATCTCTACTAAAATACAAAAGAAATTAGCTGGGCTTGGTGGCATGTACCTGTAATCCCAGCTCCTTGGGAGGCTGAGGCAGGACAATTACTTGAACCTGGGAGGCGGAGGTTGCAGTGAGCCAAGATCACGTCACTGCACTCCAGCCTGGGCGACAGAGCAAGACTCCGTCTCTACAAAACAAAATTTTTAGAAAAAGAAAAAAAGGAAAAAAAAAAAGAAGAGAAAAATACCAATTCTACAGAAACTTTGTGAGAAATTAAAAGAGGGAAGTCCTATTTTCCAATTCATTTTATGAAGTCAATATTACCCTGATATGAAGACTTGATAAAGGTATTATCTACAAAAGAAGCTTATGAACCAATATCCCTCATGAACACAGACACCAAAAACTCTAAATTCATTTTAGCAAATTCATTCCATCGAACAATATATACAATGGATAACAGAATATGGCTAAGTTGAGTTCATTGCCGGAATGAAATGATGACTAAAAATTCTCAAGTGAATCTATGTAATTCAACATATTAACAAAGTAAAAAAAAAAAAAGGAAATACATAAGATAATACCAAGAGATACAGAAAATGTGCTTAATAAAATAAAATGTCTTTTTCTATTAAAAATTATCACCAAAGTAGGAAAAGAAAGAAAATAACTTGATAAAGAGGGAAGGAAGGAAGGAGGGAGGGAGGGAGAGAGGGAGGGGAGGAGAGGGGAGGGGGGAGGGAGGGCAGCCCCAGCTAACATCATAGTTAATGGTTAAAAAAAAAAAAAAAAAAAAAAAAATTTGCTTTTTTTCTCTCTGATATCACGAGTAAGTCAAGGCTGTCTGCTCCCACCATCTTTATTCAACATTGTACTTGAGGTACTAGGCGGTGAAATCAGGCAACACAAACAAATGGAAGGCATCCAGATTGGAAAATAAAGATGTCATTATTCACAGACAACGTAATCATACATGTAGAAAATTAAATATAATCTACCAAGAAGTTACTTGAAATAATAAGTGAATTTAGAAAGACTGCAAGTTAAAATATCAATATTATATGAATTATATTTCCATACTAGCAAAAAACTGAAAATAAAATTTTAAAATTATATACAGTAGCATAAAATTATAAAATTCTTATGGTAAATACAATAAATAATGTTAGACACTGACAACTATAAAACATTGTTTGGAGAAATGAAAGAGGGCAAAAATAAATGAAGCCATAACCCATGTTAATGGGTAGGAAATTTCAATATTATTAAGATATAAATTCTCCCCAAATTGGTCTATAGTTTCAATTCAACGTGAATCAGTCATTTTACTTTTCTGTAGAAATTGACAAAATCACTTCTAATTCATATTTAAATGCAAAAGGCCTAAAATAGCCAAACAACATTTAAAAATAGGAACTAAATAGGATTAATGCTATCTCATTTCAAAAGACATTATTAAGCTCTTATAATCAAGACACTGTTGATTTAGAGAAAAAAATAGACATACTGATCAACAGAACAGAATAGACAGATTAGATATACACCCACACACATGGAAATTTCTTACAAAGGTGCGAGGCATTTCCATAAAAGAAGGATAATCTTTCTACAAGTGGTGTTGGGACTATTGGATAACCATATTTAAGAAATAAGCTTTGATCTTCTCTTCCACTATCTACAAAATTTGTTACCGCATTTAGACAAAAATGTAAATCCTAAAGCAATAAAAATATTTTTAAATCATAGAATAAAACTTTGTCACAATGGATTAGGCAGAGATTTCTTAAGAATAGTCCCAGAAGCACAATCAATAAAAGGACAAAAGAATAAAATAGATATCAGAAAAATTGAAAACTTCTGCTCTTTGAATGATACAGATAAGAAAATGCAAAGACAAGCTACAAGCTATAAGGATGAAATCTTTGTAAAGGATTTGTATCAAAATATGTAAAGAACTGTCAAAACTCAATAATAAGAAAACCAACAATTTAATTAAAAAATTCTTAAATATGTGAACAGATTATTCACCAAATAAGGTATATGGATGGAAAACAGACATGAGGAAAGATGTGCAACATCATTATTTATTAAAATATGCAATTTCAAATCACAATTACGTACAAGCCACATACTGGAATATCTAAAATTAAAGACACTGGTTGTGTCAACCAGTGTTACATATGTACTGGAACTGAACTTCTTACACACTACTGGTGGAAATGTAAAACAATAAATCCTTTTAAAAAACAATTTATCGAATTCTTCAAAAATTTAAGGTCTCTATACAGCAACCATACGATCCAGCCATTCCACTCCTAGATATCTCACCAATAAAAAAAAATTGTATTTCAATAAAAATAATTTCACACTAATTTTCACAGCAGCTTTTTTGGGGGATAACCTAACTCTGGAAACAGTAGGTGAATAGATTCCATACAATGGAATACTACTCATCAATAAGCAGAATGAACTATTGGTATACACTACAACATGGTTCGATCTCAAAATAATTAGGTTATGTGAAACAAGCCAGACAATCCAGAGTACATATTGTATGACTTCTATTATATAAAACTGAAGAAAATGCAAACTAATCTATCATAAAAAGAAGCAGATCAGGGCTTTCCTCAGCTATACGTGGCGTGAGGGCAAGCAAAGGGGTTCTGAGGAAGCATCAGGAGTCTTTGTTGGTAATTCATAAGTTCGGTATCTTACAGTGGAGGCTATTTAATGAATGAATACTTATGTCAAAACGTATCAATTAGTACATTTTAAATACAGAAAGTTATGCTTCAATGAAGTTGTTATAAGGAAAAGATAAAATTCAAATTGGAAATTATAGCGCTCCAAGTACTATCTAGGATAGAAACTTTTTAAATTAAGCACTTTTTAAAAAGCAAAATGTCTCTTTTATTTCTTTATCTTCAAGTCACTTTAATACAGAAAGTTAAGATAAATGTTGGTTTCTTTTAATATAGGCATTGAGAATAGAACATGCTATTGAATAGCCCCATTACGGATTTTGCAAACTGTTATACCCATTGGATCTCTTCTATATATAGGCTGAAATATATCTCTCTTTATGCCCAAAGAAAAATTTATTTGTAATGCCTTCACACTATTAGATTCATGGTGTTTGCTTTACTTCAAAGTATTTCATATTATCTCAGTGTTACATTTCATTACATAATGTAAGTTTTTCATTCAAACGTTCATTCAATAACAACTTACTGAACAGTTAAAATATGCAGGCACTGTGCTGGGCCCTGAAGTTATAATCATGAAAATGGCATAGTCATGGTTGTCAAGGAGTCTCAGGATTTTAAAGGAGAGAAACAGGTAAAGAAACATTACCATACAGTATTGCATACACAATAATCAATAACTAGAAAGACAGAATGTGGAGAAACCAAAGGGATGGTTAGTTTTGATTTCTGAGATGGTGGAGCACAGAAGTGAGAAACGTGTGGGAAGCCTTCATGGAATATGAATCAAATATGCTGAGTTTTAAAGGATAAGCTTTGGGAAGTAAAGGTTATTATATAAAAGACATGGAGCTACTTCATAGAATGGGAACTAAAATAACTAACTGAAATAGGAAAGAATTTGATGATAATGGCTAACATGTGTGATATGGTTAGGCTTTGTGTCCCCACCCAAATTTCAACTTGAATTGTAATCCTTATAACCTCCATGTGTCAAGAGAGAGACCAGGTGGAGGTAACTGAGTTATGGGGGCAGTTCCCCCATGCCATTCTCATGATAGTAAGTTCTCATGACACCTGACGGTTTTAAAAGAGGATCTTCTCCTTCACTCAGTACTTCTCCTTTCTGCCACCTTGTGAAGAAGATACCTTGCTTCCCCTTTGCCTTCCACCAGCATTTTAAGTTTCCTGACACCTCTCCAGCCGTACTGTGAGTCAATTAAACCTCATTTCTTTATAAATGATCCAGTCTTGGGCAGGTCTTCATAGTTGTATGAAAACAGACTAATACAGTGTAATATGCCATTGCTGTAGAGTCTGACATTTATTCTGCAAGTGCAAGTGGAAAAAAGCTTTTAAAGAACGTATTCAAGGCTGGGCATGGTGGCTCACACCTGTAATCCAAGCACTTTGGGAGGCCAAGGCGGGGAGATCTTGAGGTCAGGAGATAGAGACTATCCTAACTCGATCATGGTGAAACCCTGTCTCTGCTAAAAATACAAAAACTTAGGCAGGCATGGTGGTGGGCGCCTGTAGTCCCAGCTACTTGGGAGGTTGAGGCAGGAGAATCACATGAATCTGGGAGGCAGAGCTTGCAGTGAGCCAGGATCACACCACTGCACTCCAGCATGGATTGAAAGAGTGAGACTCCATCTCAAAAAAAAAAAAAAAAAAGTATCCAACGTAGTAATATGATCTCATCTACCTGGAGAAGAAATTAATACACTGATATTTAACCTTGGCTTCAAACAATGCAACAGCACCTTTACCAAAAGACTATCAAAGTCTTATTCAACATTTTGGAAGTAATGAGTTGTTGATGATTTTGAAACCCAAATGGTTTTATCATGCTGTTTATTGTCCTGTAAAAAAACATTACCAATTAAATAGATGGGCATCATATTTCACAAAGAAAATGTATTTTAATACTTTTGTATCTTAGAGGCAATCCATTTATAGAACATGATTTTCCATTTATATCTACCTTTTGTATCACTATTATCATAGTCCAATGCTGGAGATGTTTGGACTTTAGAGGGAATATTTTCTGGGGAATCTTAAGTTGGTGGGGAAAGGATATTGTGGCCATCTTCTCTCATTTCATGACTTTTCCTCCGAGAACAAAAGCAGTGTTATATGCAGGAAAATCAGTCTTACTGAAGAAAAGTGATGATAGCTGAGATTCTTGAAAACACACAGAAGAAGAGTACTTGACATAAGAAAGTTTATTAAACTCATCTTTGACCTTTTCTTTCCTTTCAAGGAAATAAACTTCAGCAATCAACTTGTCCCCTCAGGTTAAAGATTCCATTGTTTTTGTTTTTTAAGTTAGTACACTGTTGATCCCTAAACTTTGTTGATCAAATTATTATTATTTTTTTAAAGAGGCAGTGCCTTAAGACTTCTCCTGCCAAGTCAACTCCAGAAATAAAATCACAAAAACTCAAGTGCAATATTTTTTTGGTGATACAAAATAATATCAGTAAATATTTGGAGCATGTACTGTATTGCCTTATGTTCAAGTCCAAGAACCATGTGAAATGTAGAAACAGTACATCCACATAAAATGTATTCTATACAGTCATAATACTTTGTAAATAATGCTTTATAAATAATTTATAAATAATACTTTATAAATAATTTATAGGACACAAAATATTCAAAGATATCTTAATTGATATATGGCTCCAGAATATTCTTATGTTTCTAAATATTAAGGAAATAGTAAACTATAACTCAAGAAAGGAAGCTGTAGTTATCTGTGATTGAGTAAAAGCCTAATCAAAATAGCAACTTAATTCAACAAAAGTTGCCATCGAGTACACACCATCCCAAAGAAACAAACACCTTGCCAACAATTGCCTGGAAATATTCTAGAATTAATTTTCATCTCAATTGAACAATTTATTGACTTTTTTCCCTGCACGCCAGATGCCTATAGTCTCCCCTACAAATATCTTGTCTTTTCCATTTTTGTTCATATTTAGTTTTTGGCAACCACAGCTTGTATAATTATATTCTGTTGGAGCAGAACCAAATTAAGGAAACATTGCAAAGTACAAAAATTTTTCTTTGGCTCACCTCCCATCTCTAGTGTTTCACGGAGCAATAGCCTTTCTCTGCATCAAAGTCTTTCCTGGATTCCTGTGGTATTGTTCCCAGAATCTCCTTGACTAAACTCTACTGAAGCGTTAGTTCCTAAACACATATGTTACTATTTCTATGGGGCTTTTCCTTTACTAGGAATGAGAAACACTGTTGAGATGATCAGATACATACTGCTCATGAGGCAGCCACACTTACCAGCCAGAGGCCAGCTCTGCTTCTGAGGACGCAAAAAAAGTATATTCCAAGAGCAGCCTTCGCATGCATGCATTCAAGCAGCATTCATACTTGAAGAAAGCCAAATTAAAGCATGCATATAAAACTTGTACTATTTGCAGTCTGAAAATTTTGCCCATGAATTTCCAAAGTCTGCATGGAATCCCAAGTTATTTTCTCTTTATGGTGTAAAAATGTTAAAGAGTAGGGAAGAGGAGGTAATGATCAAAATGCTCATGTGAGTAAACAACTAGGTATTTTATGAGAAAGACAGGCTTCCAAACACAGGTTAAACATGGCGCTTTTCATCTCACCTGAAGCATGCTGGCCACTCCAGTCCACCAAATGCAGTTCCCTTGGGACCTAGGCTGGATGGATACCCAAGGTCTCATGAGGTAAAAGGCTAGGACACTTGCTCTTTCTGACCAGGCAGTGCTGTGGCTGATTAATATCCACCCAAAGCCACAATCACCTTCTGATCTGAGGAGCAGGTGACGTGGAGATTCTGAAGTCTCTTGATAAATTATGCAAACATAATCAAACAATACACATTGCAGGTGAAAAAAAAATTCAGTCACTAAAGTAGTTTGCTGTGTCCTTTAAAGAACTGAATCTAAATAGATTGTCATCAATCATTGGCAGTTCCTAGAATGACAACGCTGAGAAATTAGTATTACATGGGTACCATAGAAGAGCTATTTTCTTTCCTAGTGGAATGCTTGCGCAAGGAGAGAGGAAGGGAGAAAAATAAACAAGGCTTTTCTTATTACTGTTGGAATTTTACTTTCTCTGTTCTTTCGTCAGATGAACCAGAAGACCAATTAGTCCCAATATCCAATGCTTTCACATTACTACAGCTTATCCTAAGCCTTCCTTCCTCCTTGCTGATACAAAATACACACCTTTCAAGCATCTTTCAAGGCCCATATCAAACGTCATAATTTGCCTACTCCAAAGTCATTCATTTGTAACCACATCAGTTTCTATGTGATTCCTTTTATATATATAATATATATTCCAATTTTACATACTCTGCCCAAACCTACAAGATCTCCTCGAATAGAGTCACAACATGCACATTGAAATACATTATTGCTGTTAGTTTGATTTTCATGTTACCTCATCTTCAGTATTTAGTAATCAACATAAGTGCGATAACTCTTGCCTTGTAAATGTTGGGTTTTTGACGCAGAGTTGGTGTTAACAACATTAATGCAAAACGAGTGACTTTACTATTTCATTCAAAATTCACAAAACAAGAAGTTAATTTGTATTCATAGAATAATATATGGACATACCAAAAATATATAATTTATAGTTTATTTAGACCCCACATTGTTCCACAATATATCTGAAGCAAAAAGAAAACATAAAAATATACACATTTATTTTTACAATAAATACTGTCAATAAATTGTCAAGTAAATATTAAGGCACTTCTTGGATTAATAAGTAAATTCCATGTTGTATAATACTGTTTTCACAATAGGAAGCCAGCGGTTTTCATTATTTTTCCACAGTCTTTGTAGATATGATTATTGCAAACATAAGATACTTTAAATATATACAGTAATAGATTTCGATGTTAAACAGTAGAGAGAGGAAGGATTTACTGGTCCTCCTGATTTTTTTTTCACTTTTGTTGGATTATTTCAGGAATACCAGAAGAATTTGTTTGTTATTATCATCTTATTTTCATAGAGAGGAAAGGAGAGAGTAGGTCAATTGGGATCAGTCTCCCAGGGCATATAAACCTTGCAGGGAGTGGCCCTCTTTAATCTCTGCTACCCTAGACATCAAAGGCTACAGTACCACTATTCACAGAGAAATGTTAGCATGTCCACAGGGGCCTGAACAATCACGTAGAGGTGCATGCTATGGTCTCTCTGGGGAAATGCCTCTCCCGACTTTACCTGGTTAGCTCTCCCTCCTCCCTCAAGATCTAACTTTGATGCAACTTCCTATTCATCTCCATTATTTCATTTATTTTTTGAGACAGAGTCTCGCTCTGTCGCCCAAGCTAGAGTGCAGTGGCACGATCTTAGATCACTGCAACCTCTGCCTCCCGGGTTCAAACGATTCTCGTGCTTCGCCCTCCTGAGTAGGTGGGAATACAGGGAAGCCAACATGTCCAGCTGATTTTTGTATTTTTAGTAGAGATGGAATTTCACCATTTTGGTCAGGCTGGTTTTCAACTCCTGACCTCAAGTGATCTGCCTGCTTTGGCCTCCCAAAGTGCTGGGATTTCAGGTGTGAGCCACTGTCCCTGGCTAGCATCTCCATTCTTCATATGGGTATCGAGTCTCTGTACTTTGTGCTTGCTGCACACCTAGCCCATTCTGGTTTATGCTTGCTATTCCCACGTCAAAACACTGCCCCGTTTTACTCTCAACAGTGTCACTAATTGCAGGGTAGATTATAGTCATGGGGTTCAGGTCAATTCTTGGTCTCTCATCTCACGGCATCTCTTCTAGCCACCAAGGAGATTTTGTTTTCAGCACAGACTGAGGCCAACTCTAAAAAGTCATTAAAAATACTGAAAAAAACCATATGATCAAATTGTGGTTATATTATTGCAAAGGCCAACAGATGCATGAGTCTTAGGAATTTTTCCCAGAAATATTCTCCTTTCAGTTTTCGTAAGTTCAAAGGCAGAACATGCCCGGTAACATAACAGTAATGTTAAATTCCAAAGGCAGCCTAGTGATGGTTTTTGCCAGCATAAAACTGACTTGATAGAATTCTAAGGCTTTCACTTCTGATGACTCACAATGTTGGTGATGTGAGATTAGACCACAAAAGGAACAGACCCAACTTTTCATTAAAGGCCTATCCAAATTTTGCAAGACATTTTCCAGGGATAACAAACAATGCTACAATATAGTTACTGACAATTCGATTCCTGTTCAAGCACCTAATTTCTCCAATATTTTTACTTGAAGTATATAACCCTATGATTAGTACATTTTAAATTAATCAAAATAAAACATATCGTATCATATTTACACTGAGGATAGGATTAAGGATGGTGGCTAGGATCAATATATAAATTCCATTTTCAGACACTTTCTGTGGTGTCTAAGATTTAGCTAAGATTAGCTATTTAGCTAAGATAAGTTACGATTCAATGAAAACAAATAGAAGAATCTACATACTGGCACATCAATGATACGGACTGTCACCAATTCCATTCGGCAGTGGCTTCAGGGGAGATTTGGTAGGGACAGTGTAGTGCTATTTTTCATCAACCTCTAAAGGTTAGGGTTTGAGGGAAGAAGGCCATTCAAGGAAGAAGAAATGTACTTAGACAATAAACACAAAAGTTCAGCACTATCGCATATTCGAACTATTGCAAATTTATGCATGTGGCCAAATTTTTCCACACTCAGCTTGGCAAAGTTTTTTAAACGTTGGTGCTAGCCACTGCTCCTGAGCAGCTGAGCAGTCTCATGTTCTCTAATGAGAATGCAAATTAATAGAGTATTCTGGAGAGCAATATTAAAGCCCTCCCCCAAATAAAGACTGTGAAACCCATTTATTCCAGTTTCCACTGATTGTTCCAATAGGAAATAATTTACAAATGGAATCAGAATAATTGGGCAGGGGACTCAGGCAGCAGGATGTTTAAAACCTCCCTAGGTAATTGTGAAATAGCCATGTTTGAGAAACACAGGTTTACAGAGATAGTCAATGGCAGGGAAAGAGGCTAAATATTGTTAAGCAATTAAAAGCAAACCATACGTCATTATTTCTGAAAACTCAGAAATGCACACCCATACACATATCTAAGACTCAATCAATAGTCAGTATTAATAATAGTTATTTCTAAGTGATATGGGTTGGATCTGTGTCTCTGCCCAAATCTCAAGTTAAACTGTAATCCCCAGTGTTGAAGGAGACACCTGGAGGAAGGTGACTGGATCATGGGGCAGAGTTCTGATGAATGCTTTAGCACCATCCCCTTTTAGTACTGTATAGTGAGTTCCCATGAGATCTGGTGTTTAAAAGTATGTAGCAACTCCCTCCTCTTTCTTTTGCTCATGACCCAGGCATGTAAGATGGGCCTGCTTCACCATGATTGTAAGTTTACTGAGGCTTCCCCAGAAGCCCAGCAGAAGCCGGCATCATGCTTCCTGTAAAGCCTATAGTACTGCGTCTCTTAAACCACTTTTCTTTATCAATTACCCAGTTTTCAGATATTTCTTTATAGCAGTGAAAAAATAGAATACACTAGATAATGAGATTACAGATGAGAGATTTTGCATGTGATTTGTATTATGATTCTTTTACTTAATTTGCATCATCCCAATATTCTATAATGAACTTACATTGCCTTTGCACTGCTAAATTATTTTCACAAGACTAGTATTGAAACTATTATTTCATAATAATAGTTGACAGGACGTTAAGCTTTAAGAATCTCAAAATCACCTAAAATGTGTTTTAAAGTGTGCAGATTTTAGCCAGGTGCAGTGGCTCAAGCCTGTAATCCCAGCACTTTGCAAGGCTGAGGCAAGTGGATTGCTTGAGGTCAGGAGTTTGACACCAGCCTGGCCAACATAGTAAAACCCATTCTGTACTAAAAATACAAAAAAAGATTAGACTGGCGTGGGGGCAAGTGGCTGTAATCCCAGCTACTTGGGAGGCTGAGGCAGGAGAATTGCTTGAACCCAGGAGGCGGAGGTTGCAGTGAGCTGAGACTGCCCCAGTGTACTCAAGTCTGGGCAACAGAGCAAGACTCTGTCTCAAACAAAACAAAACAACTGCAGATTTTTTTATTTCACCCCATATTAACAGACCTGAATCTTTTGGAAGGGGTGACATTCAAAAATACTTACTTTGAGAAAAATCCTTATATGATTAAAATGTAGAAAATAATTTGAGAACATTGTTATCTGTAATGTGTGCTTTACATTTATTAGAGTCTCTGTTATAAAAGAAGCTAAACCTTATTGACCTCCTTTATAAGAAAATCCAGTGAGTCTCAAGCTTTTTGATCTCGACAACACTTTACGTCCTTAAAATTACTGAAGACCCTAAAGAGCTATTGTTTATATATGTATATACATATAAAATATGTATATATTAATGAGAAAATAAGATAAGTTATTTAAATATTAATTTACTAGTTGGCTTCACAATAATGAATTCATTACATTAACAGAAACAATATTTTATAAAAAATATTCTTAAAACAAAAATCCAATTAGTAAGAAGAGTAACATTGTTTGACACTTTTCCAAATCTCTTTCAAATCTACCTTAACAGAAAGCAACTCTAGTGTCAGAATTATTTATGCTTTTATTTCCTCGCAATTTGTTGTTTTAGTTGAAACATGAGAAAAATCTGGACTCACACAGATACAAGTTGGATATAGTTGGCAAAGGGAAGATTATTTTGGCCTTTTCAGCTAATTTTGAATATCCTTCTTTGATATTACAACAAAACTCAGCAAATGTTTTAAAACATTAGTTGCAATACGCAATCTGAAACGTATAAACAATTCTTTCCCACTTGGGTGCATTAAAACCACCAGTTTGTCCATTCAGTGGAATTTTTACCGAAGCCTGATTTTGTAACATAATACATTGGTCATCTGCAAAATACTTGTCCATTGAATTATACGAATTTTCTAAATAGTGGCACATTTCATTATATAATATCAAAATATCAGTTTTGGTAAATCCCTAACCAGTTTAACAAAAGAAGAGTTTTATATCAAGTAGTTGTTAATCTAACGGTGGTAGGTGCAAGTTTACCAAAATTCTAATTTTTATATGAAAGCTCAATATTTTTCTTTGGCAACAAATAATCTCAGTTCTCTTTTGAGTATAGATGTACTTTGTTAATTTTTGAAAAAAATGACCTAATATTCAAGATTGAATAACTTTTCTGTCAGTTATTATTTTAGGTCAAAATGTTATTTCCTGAAGAAAATAGCAACTTCAGTCAACATCCCAAACAATGCCAGAAGTCCTTTTCCTGAAGACAGCCATTGTGCTTTGGTATGTAGCAGAAGTATTTTATGCATACTCTCCATTTCGTGACAAAGATTAGTAAGAGGCACTTATTTAAGGGTCAAGATTCCATAAAAGTAATCTTTGTCACTGCTTTATCAAGGATACTCTTAAGTGAGAGGGTATAGCAGTAAAGACTACACTGACCACTAGCATATTCTGGGGCCATTCCCTTGATTCACGTTAAGGTACTAGCAATTTTATCTACCGTTACTTTTGTACCATCACTGAAGTGTCATAATGATTAAAAAAAAGATAAACAATATGTTGTTACGATTATAAATACTAATTTAACCCTAAACTCCTTTTAAAGAGTCTCAGGGATACACTGGACTCTTCTTTGGAAGACTACACTTTCCAAATCCCAGCTCCGATCCATTCAGTAAGATTAATAGACAAAGGGTTTCCCTCCTATTATAATAATGCCAGTTGCCCCAGTATAATGAACACTCATTGCTAATATGCTCCAAACCTCTGGCTCCCAACAATTCAGTCCTGTGTTTACCCAGTGTCCTCTAAGTAAATTCCGAAAATTATGTCTGCATGATATACCTATTGCAATGATTTTATAAATTCATGAAAAAATAGGTAAGCCAGTGAAATATGAGTGCAAAATAATCACAACAGGAATTGATACTAGAATCGAAGCTCCACAAAAGGAGATAGTTTTACTTTTCAATTTACTATTGTACCCACATATTTTGAATAGTGCCTGACATATAGTAGACACTTAATAAATGTTCATTGAATAATTGATTTTGTTGGTTATATGAAAACTGACTAAGATGTTTTGATGACTGCATAATTTTCAAAAGTCAAATCATGTGCTAGCAAGGCAAAAGTAAAAGATAAGGAAAGAACTGATAAGAATCAAGGAATCCTTCAGGTTCCCTCTCCACTTTAAAGAAACAAACTAGAAACCATAAAGACGGTCTGTGGCTCTGGTATATGCACAAAAATTAAAAACTTACTCTAATCGACCGAAAACTCGAAGAAAATTCTACACAAAGTCTGCCTTTTTTGTCTTTTTTTTCCTTATGATTGACATTTTATGAACGTCATTCGAAAATGGTTACCAGATACTGCGTGGATTTCTGCAAGCCTTTGAATTCACACCCAAGAGCAAACTGAGGCTAACTACATTTTACCTTTCTGATGCATCACCACCATCTAGTGTCAGGAAGTGGTAACTGCAGATTGTAATTGGCAAACTGGGCTTTAACTTTAGAAGACAGAAAGTCAGAAAGAAATGGAGGGAGGGAGAGGGAAAGAGAAGAGAGAGAGAGAGAGAAGGAAGAGGAGAAAGAGAAACAGAAAAAGTGACGAAAGAAAGAAAGAAAGAAAGAAAGAAAGAAAGAAAGAAAGAAAGAAAGAAAGAAAGAAAGAAAGAAAGAAAGAAAGAAAGAAAGAGAAAGAAAGAGAAAGAAAGAAAGAGAAAGAAAGAAAGAGAAAGAAAGAGAGAGAAAGAGAGAAAGAGAAAGAGAAAGAGAGAAAGACAGAAGGAAGGAAGGAAGGAAGGAAGGAAGGAAGGAAGGAAGGAAGGAAGGAGGGAGGGAAGGAAGGAAGGAAGGAAGGAAGGAAGGAAGGAAGGAAGGAAGGA
>NW_022320166.1:0-1859 GCF_002776525.5 Piliocolobus tephrosceles
CCTCCATGACTGTAAGCTTCCTGGGGCCTCTCCAGAAGCAGATGCCGATGCCATGCTTCCTGAACAGCCTGTAGAACCATGAGCCAATCAAACCTCTTGTCTTATAAATTACCCAGTCTCAGGTATTTCTTTATAGCAACACAAGAATGGCCTAACAGAGCTGGGTGCAGTGGCTCATGTTTGTAATCCAAGCACTTTGGGAGGCTGAGACAGGAGGATTGCTTAAGTCCAGGAGTTCAAGGCCAGCCTGGACAACATAGCAAGACTGTGTTTCTACTAAAAATTTAAAAATTTGGCCAGGTGTGGTGGCACACGCTTGTGGTCCCAGCTACTTGCCTGTGGTCCCAGCTACTTGAGAGGCTGAGGCAGGAGGATTGCATGAGCCCAGGAGTTCACGCTGTAGTGAGCCAAAATTGCACTCCTGCACTCTAGCCTGGGCAACAGAGCAAGACCCTATTTCCAAAAAAACAAAACCAAACAAAACTGGCCTTACATCCTATCTAAAAACAACAAAACAGAGGGCTATAGCACATTGTTTAGAATATCTTACATTATGGCAAATCTTCATCTTTTCAGGATGGCTTTAGTTTTGGGGAATAGTCAAAAGTGTGAGAAACCCTTAGTCAGATTCTCTTTCCCAGGCCTGAAGCGCCCAACACTCACCATAAAGAATTATTTTTCTCTATCTTGAGAAACGAATGAGTAAATCATAAGTATTGTCCACTGTAATACAACAAAGTAATCTAGGGTCTGTAAGCAACTTTCTTAAAAAAGATAAAATGCATACATTGCATCAAAAAGAACATGCAGTACCTACAAAATTTCTGAGGAAGAAAAATAATCTGTGCCCTCAAATCATGCTTACTTGCTGTTTTATTTTTAAATAGATTGCTCATTAAACCTACGTCACATGGAATGACAGGGTTATCAATGGATGTTATAACTGCCCTTAACTTCTTCCCCAGGGGAGATAATTAAGGGGATCCCTTTGAAGTAGTCACTTGATAACATGCTATCACTTTGGTTCAGGTTGGCAGCAAATATTTGCTTGTTCCATTCCTAAGATAGTATAAGGTCTTAACTGTTTAAACATTTGAAAAGAAAAATTAATCTTACCAGCATAAGGCTGCAACCAGCACATGTAATAACTGGCCATCTTTAGTATTGAGTTGGGAATGGTATAAAGGGGACCAAAGGCTAACTCTTTTTTTTCTTCTTCTTCTTTTCTTTTTATTTTTGAGACACAGTCTCACTCTAGTTGCCCAGCTGGAGTGCAGTGGCATGATCTCAGCTAACCGCAGCCTCAACCTCCCGGGTTCAAGTGATCGTCTGACTCTCAACCTCCCGAGTAGCTGGGACTACAAGCACATTAAAATTTTTTTTTTATTTTTACTTTTAGTAAAGATACGGTTTTTCCATGTTGCCCAGGTTGGTCTCCAACTCGTGGTCTCAAGCAATCCTCCTGCCTCAGCCTCCCATAGTGCTGGAAATACAAGCATGAGCCACTGTGCCCAGCCAAGACTAACTCTTTTAATTGGTTTCTGTCTCTTTGGGTCCCAGGCTGGAGTGCAATGGCACAATCTTGACTCACTGCAACCTCCGCCTCCTGGGTTCAAGCAATTCTCCTGCCTCAACCTCCTGAGTAGCTGGGATTATAGGCACCCACCACCATGCCCAGCTAATTTTTGTATTTTTAGTAGAGATAGGGTTTCAGCATGCTGACCAGGCTGGTCTTCAACTCCTGACCTCAGGTGATCCACCTGCCTTGGCCTCCCAAAGTGCTGGGATTACAGGCATGAGACACCACACCTGGCCCTCTTTATTACTGAAGAATCAAAATTAGACCTAGCCTGAAAAAT
>NW_022320167.1:0-1859 GCF_002776525.5 Piliocolobus tephrosceles
ATTTTTCAGGCTAGGTCTAATTTTGATTCTTCAGTAATAAAGAGGGCCAGGTGTGGTGTCTCATGCCTGTAATCCCAGCACTTTGGGAGGCCAAGGCAGGTGGATCACCTGAGGTCAGGAGTTGAAGACCAGCCTGGTCAGCATGCTGAAACCCTATCTCTACTAAAAATACAAAAATTAGCTGGGCATGGTGGTGGGTGCCTATAATCCCAGCTACTCAGGAGGTTGAGGCAGGAGAATTGCTTGAACCCAGGAGGCGGAGGTTGCAGTGAGTCAAGATTGTGCCATTGCACTCCAGCCTGGGACCCAAAGAGACAGAAACCAATTAAAAGAGTTAGTCTTGGCTGGGCACAGTGGCTCATGCTTGTATTTCCAGCACTATGGGAGGCTGAGGCAGGAGGATTGCTTGAGACCACGAGTTGGAGACCAACCTGGGCAACATGGAAAAACCGTATCTTTACTAAAAGTAAAAATAAAAAAAAAATTTTAATGTGCTTGTAGTCCCAGCTACTCGGGAGGTTGAGAGTCAGACGATCACTTGAACCCGGGAGGTTGAGGCTGCGGTTAGCTGAGATCATGCCACTGCACTCCAGCTGGGCAACTAGAGTGAGACTGTGTCTCAAAAATAAAAAGAAAAGAAGAAGAAGAAAAAAAAGAGTTAGCCTTTGGTCCCCTTTATACCATTCCCAACTCAATACTAAAGATGGCCAGTTATTACATGTGCTGGTTGCAGCCTTATGCTGGTAAGATTAATTTTTCTTTTCAAATGTTTAAACAGTTAAGACCTTATACTATCTTAGGAATGGAACAAGCAAATATTTGCTGCCAACCTGAACCAAAGTGATAGCATGTTATCAAGTGACTACTTCAAAGGGATCCCCTTAATTATCTCCCCTGGGGAAGAAGTTAAGGGCAGTTATAACATCCATTGATAACCCTGTCATTCCATGTGACGTAGGTTTAATGAGCAATCTATTTAAAAATAAAACAGCAAGTAAGCATGATTTGAGGGCACAGATTATTTTTCTTCCTCAGAAATTTTGTAGGTACTGCATGTTCTTTTTGATGCAATGTATGCATTTTATCTTTTTTAAGAAAGTTGCTTACAGACCCTAGATTACTTTGTTGTATTACAGTGGACAATACTTATGATTTACTCATTCGTTTCTCAAGATAGAGAAAAATAATTCTTTATGGTGAGTGTTGGGCGCTTCAGGCCTGGGAAAGAGAATCTGACTAAGGGTTTCTCACACTTTTGACTATTCCCCAAAACTAAAGCCATCCTGAAAAGATGAAGATTTGCCATAATGTAAGATATTCTAAACAATGTGCTATAGCCCTCTGTTTTGTTGTTTTTAGATAGGATGTAAGGCCAGTTTTGTTTGGTTTTGTTTTTTTGGAAATAGGGTCTTGCTCTGTTGCCCAGGCTAGAGTGCAGGAGTGCAATTTTGGCTCACTACAGCGTGAACTCCTGGGCTCATGCAATCCTCCTGCCTCAGCCTCTCAAGTAGCTGGGACCACAGGCAAGTAGCTGGGACCACAAGCGTGTGCCACCACACCTGGCCAAATTTTTAAATTTTTAGTAGAAACACAGTCTTGCTATGTTGTCCAGGCTGGCCTTGAACTCCTGGACTTAAGCAATCCTCCTGTCTCAGCCTCCCAAAGTGCTTGGATTACAAACATGAGCCACTGCACCCAGCTCTGTTAGGCCATTCTTGTGTTGCTATAAAGAAATACCTGAGACTGGGTAATTTATAAGACAAGAGGTTTGATTGGCTCATGGTTCTACAGGCTGTTCAGGAAGCATGGCATCGGCATCTGCTTCTGGAGAGGCCCCAGGAAGCTTACAGTCATGGAGG
>NW_022320168.1:0-10040 GCF_002776525.5 Piliocolobus tephrosceles
GCCCTCTTTATTACTGAAGAATCAAAATTAGACCTAGCCTGAAAAATCAGATTATTCTTGATTTTTAGACAGGGTCCTTGAACTGTCATTTAAAACCAAATCTGGTAATCTTTAGAGGCCATTGATGAAAAATAAGGGTAACTACAAAGTGATGACACTTTGTGTGGCTCAGAATCTGTCTTCATAGGCAGATACAGAAGCATAGCTCTTTTTGAGTTCTGGTAGCATTGTTTTAAAAGCTGTGCACAGCCTCCTGAGATTGCCATTTTCCAAGGTAGCATTTAGTTGGATATATGTGTTTGGGTAGGTTTGATTTTTAAAATGCTATTGCTTTCTAATGATCCCCTATGTTCTAATACAGAAATGGGAAGCAAAGTGTTGTGAAAAGTAGTTGGTAAATTCGGTCGGGCATGGTGGCTCACACCTGTAATCCCAGCACTTTGGAAGACCAAGGTGGGTGGATCACAAAGTCAAGAGATTGAGACCATCCTGGCCAACATGGTAAAACCCCATCTCTACTAAAAATAGAAAAATTAGCTGGGCGTGGTGGCACGTGCCTGTAGTCCTAGCTACCCAGGAGGCTGAGGCTAGATAATTGCTTGAACCCGGGAGGCGGAGGTTGCAGTGAGCTGAGATTGCACCACTGCACTCCAGCCTGGTGACAGAGTAAGACTCCCTCTCAAAAAAAAAAAAAAAAGTAGTTGGTAAAGTTGTTCACTTGAACCTCATTTATGATAGTAAAACACTGATTCATAATAATAAAACATTTACTATAGTAACAAAAAGAGTCTAGAGTAAGAAACTAGCTGAGCAACGTGGTGTCACACTATACACCCAGTAAGACAACAGGCACATGTGTCATGTCCATTTTGTGGAAAATGTATGTAAAATAATTTTAAGTAAAAAAGATAAATACCAAACAGTGAATGCATAGAAAAAAATTCATGAAATTGAATGTTAGTCAAAAATCACAGCTCATTTTAAGCTGTACAAAATAGTCATTGTGTTCTTTATAATTGCTCAAATTCATAATCAAACAGAAGAAGGTTCCTGTCTTGTAAACAGTGCTGTGCCCCAATTCTTCCAGAGCCAGTACTTTAAACAATGCCATTTCATTATTTTCCTTAGACTAATTCTTAGAAAATCAGAGTCTCTCTCTTCAAACATTAAAAAATATCTTTAGAATCAGTAGATCAATACACAGTTCCTGTTTTCCACACAGCTGAAAGGGTGGAGCCACCAAACCACAAGGGGAAGAAAGAAGTTAAAAGATATAAATACTGGGACCAGCTCACCCTGGTCAGCCTAGCAGTCTGACCTAGCAGTCAACATGAAGGCTCTCATTATTCTGGGGCTTGTCCTCCTTTCTGTCACGGTCCAGGGCAAGATCTTTGAAAGGTGTGAGTTGGCCAAAACTCTGAAAAAATTGGGACTGGATGACTACAAGGGAGTCAGCCTAGCAAACTGTAAGTCTACTCTCCATACTTCCAGAGAATTAGCTACGTATGGAACAGACACTAGGAGAGAAGGAAGAAGAAGGGGCTTTGAGTGAATAGATGTTTTATTTCTTTGTGGTTTTGTATACTTACAATGGCTAAAAACATCCGTTTGGTTCTTTATAATCAGTGATACCCGATAGAGGAATAAGAGCATGGCAGGGGAAAATTCCATTCTAAGTAAAACAGGACCTGTTGTACTATTCTAGTGCTAGGAAGTGTGCTGGATGCCTGAGATTCAATGGCACATGTAAGCTGACTGAAAGATACATTTGAGGACCTGGCAGAGCTCTCTCAAGTCCTTGGTGTGTGACTCCAGTTATTTCCCATTTCTAACTTCTGAGAGCCTAGAGTGATGCAGCATTTTTCTTGTCTTCAAGTGCCCTGCCATGACGTGGTTTTTTGTTTGTTTGTTTTTGTTTGTTTGTTTTGTTTTATGTTTGCTTTAAGACGGTCTCACTCTGTGGCCCAGGCTGGAGTGCAGTGGCATGATCTCAGCTCATTGCAACCTCCTCCTTCTGGGCTCAAGTGATTCTCGTGCTTCAGCCTTCCGAGTAGCTGCGACTACAGGTGTGCACCACCATGCCCAGCTAATTTTTTGTATTTTCAGTAGAGATGGAGTTTCACCATGTTGGCCAGGCTAGTCTTGAACTCCTGGCCTCAAATGATCTGGCCCCCCCAGCCTCCCAAAGTGCTAGGATTACAGGTGTGAACCACTGCACCCGGCCAACGTGGGATTTTTAATAGTGATGTTTTTAAAGAATATATTGAATTCCCTACACAAGGGCAGTAGGAACCTAGTTCCCTTCAGTAACTCTTTGTATAGGATCCCAGAAACTCAGCATGAAATGTTTTATTATTTTTATCTACTCTACTTGATTAACTATCTTTCATTTTCTCCCACACAATTCAAGATGTGCCATGAGGAAAAGTTATTTTACAGTTTAGTCCATAGTTGTCGATGTAATAATCTCTGTAGTTTTCAGATTTAATTCAGACATTTCCCCCCCAATAGCTATTTTTGAATGAATGAGTGAAGGGATGAAATCACAGAATAGTCTTGTTTTCAAGATTCTAACTTGATATCCAAATTCACCTTTAGATACTATAAGAAAATTTCTCTCTATCAGAAAATCCTTAAGTTTTTCCAATTTTTAAAAAAAGCATTTTCCCATCAGCCTATGTATCTGCTATGAATTTACAAAATCTACTCAACAGCTCTGTTTATTTTTCTGTTCTTGGCTGAATGTTGCCTGAGGGATGGGAGCACAGGAAGGGTAAAAGCAATGGAAGAAACATGTATTTTAATATTTTTAAAAGTATGTTATATTGTTCATTAGTGTTACAAGATAATTTGCATTACAAAAGGATTCTCTTACAAGTCCCTTATCTTAACAGTAAAGTGTTAAGATATTTTATAAGTTAAGTAAATCTTTATACTTATAAAACAAATCAGTAAAATAGAAGTAGCTAAATAGAACTGATTTTGCTATAGAGTGTAAGTCACTTAGTGTTGCTGTTTATTACTAAAAATAAGTTCTTTTCAGGGGTGTGTTTGGCCAAATGGGAGAGTGGTTATAACACAGAAGCTACAAACTACAATCCTGGAGATGAAAGCACTGATTATGGGATATTTCAGATCAATAGCCGCTACTGGTGTAATAATGGCAAAACCCCAGGAGCAGTTGATGCCTGTCATATATCCTGCAGTGGTAAGACCAGCTAATATTTGATCAATCTGGTTATATTTACAAGAATTGAGGTTCAATGCAAATGAAAAAGCCTTGAAGAGTTCATGAGGGACCTAGAAAACCTACATCTCAACTTCCAGAAAGTCATTATTATTTTCCTCATAATTCCCTGAGTAAGAAATTAAAGAAGCGGTATCATAAAAGGTTGGCTTTTTTTAATATACAGAAGTTTCTGAAATGACTTATGAATTTACTGTCAATGGCCTTACTGATGCTTTGTCCCAAACAATGCCATTGCTCCTGCTTACTTTGGGGAGGTTTAGGGATAATTTAGTTGTATGGTCCTTTTTCAATCATTTTAGTTTTTATTAGGAAATGTTCTAAATACATACAAAATTAGAGACATTAGTATAATAAACAGCCATATGCCCATTATGCACTTTAAAAGTTGTTAACATTTTGCCATGGTCACTTCTTCTATTTTTTTTGGTTTTTGTTTGCTGAGAGTTTTTTGTTTTGTTTTGTTTTGTTTTGAGACAGAGTCTCACCGTACCCCAGGCTGTAATGCAGTGGCACCATCACAGCTCACTGCAGCCTCAAGTTATCCTCCCACCTCAGCCTCCCAAATAGCTGGGACTACAGGCATACACCACCATGCCTGGCTAGTTTTTGAAATTTTTAGTACAGGCAAATTCTGTGTTGCCCAGGCTGGTCTTGAACTCCTGAGCTCAAGCAATCTTCCAACCTCAGCCTCCTTAAGCGCTGGAATTACAGG
Source organism: Piliocolobus tephrosceles (assembly GCF_002776525.5). NCBI lineage: Eukaryota > Metazoa > Chordata > Mammalia > Primates > Cercopithecidae > Piliocolobus > Piliocolobus tephrosceles. The sequence continues at coordinate 3,963 of NW_022320168.1, forward strand.
CATGAGCCACTGTACCTGGCTACTGCTGAGAGACTTTTAAGTGAATTAGGAACATTATGACATTCCATTTCTAAATTCTTTAGTTTACATCTTCAAAAAATACATTTCCTGTAGAACTATTCTTGTAAATAAAAAATTAACTTAAGGATTTATTTATTTAGGGTGAAACAAATATTTTATTGAACTCATAAAAATAGAAATAACGTGGAATCTTCAGTGTCAAAAATATTGCCGAAATCTTGCAAAGTTGATATTATTAAATTTTTAAATATTAAAATTCCCAATAGAGAACATTAATCTTATTTTAAAAATCCAGTTAATTAAAAATTTTATATTATATAATCTTTGGTCATTAAATAAAAATTAGAAAATACAAATAAGAAAAATAACACCCATAATCTTACTCCCCAGAGGTTCATAACCATGGGTAAATTCTGGTATATATTCTTTTGTGTTTTTTGGGGGTTTTGTTTTGAGACGGAGTCTCGCTCTGTCACCCTGGCTGGAGTGCAGTGGCACGATCTCGGCTCACTGCAAGCTCCGCCTCCCAGGTTCAGACTATTCTCCTGCCTCAGCATCCCGAGCAGCTGGGACTACAGGAGCCCACCACTACATCCGGCTAATTTTTTGTATTGTTAGTAGAAACGGGGTTTCACCGTGTTAGGCAGGATGGTCTCGATCTCCTGACCTCATGATCCGCCTGCCTCGGCCTTCCAAAGTGCTGGGATTACAGGCGTGAGCCACCACGCCCGGCCTAATTCTGGTTTATATTCTTCCAGAATGTATATCAATCATGCGTATGAATGTTAAATTACATCATACATATATATACCCACATACAAACATGTAAGTAATGTGTGCTTTTGCAAAAATTAAATTGTATTATACACGCTGCTTTACAATTTGCTTCTTATCACACAAAATTATTTGCATGTCAGCAAATACAAATCGGGTTTTAATGATCTTTTGCTCCATTTTCCAGATGAGAAAAAAATACAAATCTGTATCATCATTTGAAAAGAATGACTAGAATTTTAATATATGAATATTCTATAATTTACTGATCCAACTGTTACTACTGAGCACTTAGATTGTTTCCATTTTTCCCTCTTAGAAATTGCTATGAATAGTTTTATGTATACATCTTTGGGTGCATTTCTTATTTTTTCTGGATAAATTTTCAGTAGTAGAACTGCTGAGTAAAATATCACTAGGTGTTTTTCTTTACAGTGTCTAGTACAAAGAGGACCTTTAATCCTTTCATTAATACTTCCAGAGCTTCCAATGACTTTGGTAAATGAAGAAAAAAAATATTTCATTTCATGCTGAATGGGAGAGAATGAAGAGGAAGTTTTCCCCATCAATCACACATATATGGACTCATAGAAAATAATATCTTAGCATTCTTTCCACAGCCTAACAGAATAAAGCTGGCTAAACCTAAATTTAAAATAAAATATCTATTAAAGTTTTTTATTGCTTACCACCTGTCTTTCAGCTTTGCTGCAAAATGACATCGCTGATGCTGTAGCTTGTGCAAAGAGGGTTGTCAGTGATCCACAAGGCATTCGAGCATGGTATGTTTTACGTGTTAAAAGGGAAAACTATTTTACTCTACTGTCGATATATACAATGAGAGCAGACTTTCAAAGACGAAATTATGCTAATGACACCTAAAAATTGCAGCTTTTGGCTTATGCTAAATAATATATTACCTACACCTTGAAGAAACAATCTACTTTAACTGATCCAGAATCTTACTCTTTTATTCCACAATTTATTTTAGGGGATTTCTAGAGTTTTAAGATTCTTCACACTCTACCAGTTCCTTGTCATATCTTGAAATTCTTTTTAGAATAAGTAAATGTGGGCCGGGCACGGTGGCTCACGCCCATAATCCCAGCACTTTGGGAGACCGAGGCGGGTGGATCTCCTGAGGTCAGGAGTTTGGGACCAGCCTGGCTAACATGGCAAAACCCCGTCTCTACTGAAAATACAAAAAATTAGCTGGGTGTGGTGGCAGGTGCCTGTAATCCCAGCTACTCGGGAGGCTGAGACAGGAGATTTGCTTGAACCCAGGAGGTGGAGGTTGCAGAGGATTGCACCATTGCACTTCAGCCTGGGCAACGGAGTGAGACTCTATCTCAAAAAAATAAAAATAAATAAAATAAAATAAATGTGGAATTCACTTTGCAGTTGCTGCTGTACAACGCACATTACTCCATCTTTATGTTCAGCATTCTATGCTCTACTGAGAGATATGGGTAGGAGTGAAGTACTTTGTATACATATCTTCATTTAATAAATAGCAATCACTAGTCTATCTTACTGTTTTATCTATTGATAAAATATTTTGTTTCCCCAAGGGGTGTGAAGTATGTATATTACAATGAAGATATGTTTTAACCTTTTACCATTTGCTTCATCTTTTTCTGCAGGGTGGCATGGAAAAAGCACTGTGAAGGCAAAGATGTCAGTCAGTATGTTGAAGGTTGTGGAGTATAATTGCAGAATTTTCCTTCTTCAGCTCATTTTGTCTCTTTCTCACATTAAGGGAGTAGTAATTAAGTGAAAGATCACACTACCATTATTTCCCCTTCAAAGAAATAATATTTTCACAGAAGCAGGGGCAAAATATGGCCTTTCTTCTAAGAGACGTAATGTTCACTAATGTGGTTATTTTATATTAAGCCTACAACATTTTTCAGTTTGCAAATAGAACTATTACTGGTGAAAATGTATCTAAAACCTTGGTTATCAAATACATCTCCAGTACATTCAGTTCTTATCAAAGAAATAACCCAGACTTAATCTTGAATGATACGAGTATGTCCAATATTAAGTAAAAAATATAACAAAAGGTTATCTTCAGTTGATCTTGGGCAAAATACCAGCAGCATCAGATGCCTTCATCTGTTCAGTCATCTCCAAAAACAGTAAAAATAACCATTTTTTGTTGGGAAATATGAAATTTTTAAAGGGGTAGAATACCAAATGCTAGAAACAGACTGCCTGAGTTGAGAATTTTGTTTTCTTAAAGTGTGTTTCTTTCTAAATTGCTGTTCCTGAATTTGATTAATTTCATTCATGTATTATGATTAAATCTGAGGCAGATGAGCTTACAAGTATTGAAATAATTGCTAACTAATCACAAACGTGAAATTATGCATAATGTTTGAAAAACACAAACATTCTAATTAAAGGCTTTGCAACACATACCTTGTCTGTTTTTATTTAGACTCCTATAGTGCCTCTGAAGACAAATATACAAATACTTGAAAAAATATGATTTGGTGCTCTTATTATCTCTTATATCCTCACTTACTTCACTTAAATAGTCGGATATTGCTGGAGAAAAATCCACAAGCATGCTGACAGGTCTCAGTTTAAATTCATAACCATAAATCTCAAATGAACCCTCATGTCTACCTGACCATTTTAGTTACTTCTCTGCAATCCTTCCATTTTTATGTCCCTAGTCTCCAAAATGACTGTTACTATTTTACTTTTCTTCTTCTCTCTTCAAAGCCTCAAGACACACATTCAGCCTCCTCCTCTGCCCCCTTATCCTCCACCCTCCTCTGCTCTCAGCAGATAACCTGGCCTCATATTACACTTTTAAAACAAAAGCAACTTCATAGCAAGTTTTCCCCTCCACATCACCAAAGCAGCAGTCATAGCTTCCCATAGGCCCATCCTTCCTTCCTTCCCTCCTATTATCAGGATGAAGAGCCTCTGCTCCTGCCAACAGCACTGACTCCACATGCAGTTCCCCTCCCATCTCTCTCACTACTCCAAGTTAGGTTGTTTCTTGCATCCCTAGTTTGTTCCTTTTAGCTGGATCACCTCCATCATTCTGCAGTCTGCCCTAGTAACCTCCCATCTTACAACAAATACTCCACTGACCCTACATAATCCTCCAACTGCAATTCCATTCTCTGTTCCCTTTACAGCAAGACTTCTGGGGAAGGATGTCTGTACTTACCAACTCCATGACCTCACCTCCCATTGTCTTTTCAACCCTCTCTAATCTGGCTTCCATCCTCACCCAGTTGAAACTGCTCCTCCAGGATTTTCCCCATGACTCCTCAGTGCTAATTCCGTGATCACCTTGTTCATCTCAGCAGCATTTGACAAAGTGAACCACTTCATACTTTTAGCAGTTTTCTTCTCCCTTGACTTTTCCTTATTTGCGTCCTACTTCAATGACTGTTCTTTCTCAGCCCTTCTTGCTCACTCTTTCTCTACTATTTAATTTCTAAATGTGAGAGTGCCTCAGGGATCAAGTCTATAATAATTTTATGTACTACATATTTTATTTATTTGTTTCTTCTCACCAAAAATAACTTCCAAAATGACAGAGGTTTTCCCACTTTTTAAAAAAACATTGAAATAATCTCAATCTTTCAAAAAATGTAAAAGTACTGTCCAAAGATCTTTCATTTTTTCAGAAATGTTTTGAGAGTAAATAGCCAACATGATACCCAATGGCCCTGCTTATATCGGTGTGTAATTCCTACAAAGACATTCTCCTACATAAAACCTCAAAACAATTATCCAAATTAGGAAATTAACACTGATACATTACTACCACCTAATCATCCGATTCCACTCAATTTCATAGATTGTCCCGATAAGACCTTCGTAACAAAAGCATCTAATTCAGAATCACGTTGTATTTTGTTTTCATGTTTTTTAAGTCTCTTTCAATCTGGATTGTTCTTCAGTTGTTTCTTTCTGGACTTTTTATGACCTTGCCACTTTTGAAGACCACAGACTGGTTATGTTATAGAATGTTCCTAAGGTTTTTCTGGTGTTCTCTCGATTCCATTAGGTTATGCATCTTTGGTAGGAATACCACAGAAGTGATGTTCTCACTGCATCATTTCAGGTGGCATGCAGTTTTGATTTGCCCCATGACTGATGATGATCACTTGGATCACTTGATTAAGGTGATGCCTGCAAGCCATTCTTCACTGTAAAGTATTTGGGGAGGAGGTGCCTTGAGACTACTGCTCATCACATTTTCGGTTTGTTTGTTTATTTATTTAGAGATAGGACTTCACTCTGTCACCTAGGCTGGAGTGCAGTGGTGTGATCTCGGCTTACTGCAACCTCTGCTTCCCGAGCTCAAGCGATCCTCCTGCCTCAGCCTCCTAAGTAGCTGGGACTACAGGCGTGCATCACCATGCTTGGCTAATTTTTGTATTTTTAGTAGAGATGGGGTTTTGCCATGTTGCCCAGGCTGGTCTCGAACTCCTGAGCTCAAGCAATCCGCCTCTCTTGGCCTCTCAAATGCTGGATTACAGGCGTGAACCACCGTGCCTGGTCATGCATTTATTTATTGTATCAATATGGACTCATGGTTTCTATTTTATTCAAATCATAAGGAGTTATAGTCCATTACTATTATTTATTTTGATGTTCACACTGTCCTTGATTTGGCCAGTGAGCCTCTGCAAGTTGGCTTCTGTGCCATTTCAACATATTGCCATTATTCTTCAAGCACTTTCTTGTTTTCTGGCACAAGATATTCTAAGGCTCGCCTTGTTCCTTCCTTGCTTTCAGAAATGGAATAGGCATTTCTCCAAGGAGCCCTGATTCCTCAAAGTTTATGATAGTATTAAAAAACAAGATCTGGGTACTAGGGTGTCACTGTTCCCAGGCCCTATCAGTGAACAGAGCTGGAAGATACATGTATTTACACTATATTTATCTCTACATCTATCTATTTATATTGAAAATCATGAATCCACACCAGTATCTCCAATTCTAATCTCACACCACAGGATTCACTCTAGTTTTCTTCTTTTCCATGTTTTAACTCTCTTCTCTGACAGTAAGAAACTTAGCATCCATTACACTCAATATCCTTAAAATGTGTCCTTAGTACATTTATGTATTTGATGGGTTTGCCTGTATGTAACCAATTTCCCAACTCTGCTCAACATTGAGTGCTCTCCACTCAGGCTCTGACATCCCTCAGTGGGTTGCTTCCTTCCCCCACACCTGGACACCCTCCTTACCATGATACATCTCTGATTTTATAATATGCTGAACCACTGTACTGATAGGAAG
>NW_022320169.1:0-10040 GCF_002776525.5 Piliocolobus tephrosceles
CTTCCTATCAGTACAGTGGTTCAGCATATTATAAAATCAGAGATGTATCATGGTAAGGAGGGTGTCCAGGTGTGGGGGAAGGAAGCAACCCACTGAGGGATGTCAGAGCCTGAGTGGAGAGCACTCAATGTTGAGCAGAGTTGGGAAATTGGTTACATACAGGCAAACCCATCAAATACATAAATGTACTAAGGACACATTTTAAGGATATTGAGTGTAATGGATGCTAAGTTTCTTACTGTCAGAGAAGAGAGTTAAAACATGGAAAAGAAGAAAACTAGAGTGAATCCTGTGGTGTGAGATTAGAATTGGAGATACTGGTGTGGATTCATGATTTTCAATATAAATAGATAGATGTAGAGATAAATATAGTGTAAATACATGTATCTTCCAGCTCTGTTCACTGATAGGGCCTGGGAACAGTGACACCCTAGTACCCAGATCTTGTTTTTTAATACTATCATAAACTTTGAGGAATCAGGGCTCCTTGGAGAAATGCCTATTCCATTTCTGAAAGCAAGGAAGGAACAAGGCGAGCCTTAGAATATCTTGTGCCAGAAAACAAGAAAGTGCTTGAAGAATAATGGCAATATGTTGAAATGGCACAGAAGCCAACTTGCAGAGGCTCACTGGCCAAATCAAGGACAGTGTGAACATCAAAATAAATAATAGTAATGGACTATAACTCCTTATGATTTGAATAAAATAGAAACCATGAGTCCATATTGATACAATAAATAAATGCATGACCAGGCACGGTGGTTCACGCCTGTAATCCAGCATTTGAGAGGCCAAGAGAGGCGGATTGCTTGAGCTCAGGAGTTCGAGACCAGCCTGGGCAACATGGCAAAACCCCATCTCTACTAAAAATACAAAAATTAGCCAAGCATGGTGATGCACGCCTGTAGTCCCAGCTACTTAGGAGGCTGAGGCAGGAGGATCGCTTGAGCTCGGGAAGCAGAGGTTGCAGTAAGCCGAGATCACACCACTGCACTCCAGCCTAGGTGACAGAGTGAAGTCCTATCTCTAAATAAATAAACAAACAAACCGAAAATGTGATGAGCAGTAGTCTCAAGGCACCTCCTCCCCAAATACTTTACAGTGAAGAATGGCTTGCAGGCATCACCTTAATCAAGTGATCCAAGTGATCATCATCAGTCATGGGGCAAATCAAAACTGCATGCCACCTGAAATGATGCAGTGAGAACATCACTTCTGTGGTATTCCTACCAAAGATGCATAACCTAATGGAATCGAGAGAACACCAGAAAAACCTTAGGAACATTCTATAACATAACCAGTCTGTGGTCTTCAAAAGTGGCAAGGTCATAAAAAGTCCAGAAAGAAACAACTGAAGAACAATCCAGATTGAAAGAGACTTAAAAAACATGAAAACAAAATACAACGTGATTCTGAATTAGATGCTTTTGTTACGAAGGTCTTATCGGGACAATCTATGAAATTGAGTGGAATCGGATGATTAGGTGGTAGTAATGTATCAGTGTTAATTTCCTAATTTGGATAATTGTTTTGAGGTTTTATGTAGGAGAATGTCTTTGTAGGAATTACACACCGATATAAGCAGGGCCATTGGGTATCATGTTGGCTATTTACTCTCAAAACATTTCTGAAAAAATGAAAGATCTTTGGACAGTACTTTTACATTTTTTGAAAGATTGAGATTATTTCAATGTTTTTTTAAAAAGTGGGAAAACCTCTGTCATTTTGGAAGTTATTTTTGGTGAGAAGAAACAAATAAATAAAATATGTAGTACATAAAATTATTATAGACTTGATCCCTGAGGCACTCTCACATTTAGAAATTAAATAGTAGAGAAAGAGTGAGCAAGAAGGGCTGAGAAAGAACAGTCATTGAAGTAGGACGCAAATAAGGAAAAGTCAAGGGAGAAGAAAACTGCTAAAAGTATGAAGTGGTTCACTTTGTCAAATGCTGCTGAGATGAACAAGGTGATCACGGAATTAGCACTGAGGAGTCATGGGGAAAATCCTGGAGGAGCAGTTTCAACTGGGTGAGGATGGAAGCCAGATTAGAGAGGGTTGAAAAGACAATGGGAGGTGAGGTCATGGAGTTGGTAAGTACAGACATCCTTCCCCAGAAGTCTTGCTGTAAAGGGAACAGAGAATGGAATTGCAGTTGGAGGATTATGTAGGGTCAGTGGAGTATTTGTTGTAAGATGGGAGGTTACTAGGGCAGACTGCAGAATGATGGAGGTGATCCAGCTAAAAGGAACAAACTAGGGATGCAAGAAACAACCTAACTTGGAGTAGTGAGAGAGATGGGAGGGGAACTGCATGTGGAGTCAGTGCTGTTGGCAGGAGCAGAGGCTCTTCATCCTGATAATAGGAGGGAAGGAAGGAAGGATGGGCCTATGGGAAGCTATGACTGCTGCTTTGGTGATGTGGAGGGGAAAACTTGCTATGAAGTTGCTTTTGTTTTAAAAGTGTAATATGAGGCCAGGTTATCTGCTGAGAGCAGAGGAGGGTGGAGGATAAGGGGGCAGAGGAGGAGGCTGAATGTGTGTCTTGAGGCTTTGAAGAGAGAAGAAGAAAAGTAAAATAGTAACAGTCATTTTGGAGACTAGGGACATAAAAATGGAAGGATTGCAGAGAAGTAACTAAAATGGTCAGGTAGACATGAGGGTTCATTTGAGATTTATGGTTATGAATTTAAACTGAGACCTGTCAGCATGCTTGTGGATTTTTCTCCAGCAATATCCGACTATTTAAGTGAAGTAAGTGAGGATATAAGAGATAATAAGAGCACCAAATCATATTTTTTCAAGTATTTGTATATTTGTCTTCAGAGGCACTATAGGAGTCTAAATAAAAACAGACAAGGTATGTGTTGCAAAGCCTTTAATTAGAATGTTTGTGTTTTTCAAACATTATGCATAATTTCACGTTTGTGATTAGTTAGCAATTATTTCAATACTTGTAAGCTCATCTGCCTCAGATTTAATCATAATACATGAATGAAATTAATCAAATTCAGGAACAGCAATTTAGAAAGAAACACACTTTAAGAAAACAAAATTCTCAACTCAGGCAGTCTGTTTCTAGCATTTGGTATTCTACCCCTTTAAAAATTTCATATTTCCCAACAAAAAATGGTTATTTTTACTGTTTTTGGAGATGACTGAACAGATGAAGGCATCTGATGCTGCTGGTATTTTGCCCAAGATCAACTGAAGATAACCTTTTGTTATATTTTTTACTTAATATTGGACATACTCGTATCATTCAAGATTAAGTCTGGGTTATTTCTTTGATAAGAACTGAATGTACTGGAGATGTATTTGATAACCAAGGTTTTAGATACATTTTCACCAGTAATAGTTCTATTTGCAAACTGAAAAATGTTGTAGGCTTAATATAAAATAACCACATTAGTGAACATTACGTCTCTTAGAAGAAAGGCCATATTTTGCCCCTGCTTCTGTGAAAATATTATTTCTTTGAAGGGGAAATAATGGTAGTGTGATCTTTCACTTAATTACTACTCCCTTAATGTGAGAAAGAGACAAAATGAGCTGAAGAAGGAAAATTCTGCAATTATACTCCACAACCTTCAACATACTGACTGACATCTTTGCCTTCACAGTGCTTTTTCCATGCCACCCTGCAGAAAAAGATGAAGCAAATGGTAAAAGGTTAAAACATATCTTCATTGTAATATACATACTTCACACCCCTTGGGGAAACAAAATATTTTATCAATAGATAAAACAGTAAGATAGACTAGTGATTGCTATTTATTAAATGAAGATATGTATACAAAGTACTTCACTCCTACCCATATCTCTCAGTAGAGCATAGAATGCTGAACATAAAGATGGAGTAATGTGCGTTGTACAGCAGCAACTGCAAAGTGAATTCCACATTTATTTTATTTTATTTATTTTTATTTTTTTGAGATAGAGTCTCACTCCGTTGCCCAGGCTGAAGTGCAATGGTGCAATCCTCTGCAACCTCCACCTCCTGGGTTCAAGCAAATCTCCTGTCTCAGCCTCCCGAGTAGCTGGGATTACAGGCACCTGCCACCACACCCAGCTAATTTTTTGTATTTTCAGTAGAGACGGGGTTTTGCCATGTTAGCCAGGCTGGTCCCAAACTCCTGACCTCAGGAGATCCACCCGCCTCGGTCTCCCAAAGTGCTGGGATTATGGGCGTGAGCCACCGTGCCCGGCCCACATTTACTTATTCTAAAAAGAATTTCAAGATATGACAAGGAACTGGTAGAGTGTGAAGAATCTTAAAACTCTAGAAATCCCCTAAAATAAATTGTGGAATAAAAGAGTAAGATTCTGGATCAGTTAAAGTAGATTGTTTCTTCAAGGTGTAGGTAATATATTATTTAGCATAAGCCAAAAGCTGCAATTTTTAGGTGTCATTAGCATAATTTCGTCTTTGAAAGTCTGCTCTCATTGTATATATCGACAGTAGAGTAAAATAGTTTTCCCTTTTAACACGTAAAACATACCATGCTCGAATGCCTTGTGGATCACTGACAACCCTCTTTGCACAAGCTACAGCATCAGCGATGTCATTTTGCAGCAAAGCTGAAAGACAGGTGGTAAGCAATAAAAAACTTTAATAGATATTTTATTTTAAATTTAGGTTTAGCCAGCTTTATTCTGTTAGGCTGTGGAAAGAATGCTAAGATATTATTTTCTATGAGTCCATATATGTGTGATTGATGGGGAAAACTTCCTCTTCATTCTCTCCCATTCAGCATGAAATGAAATATTTTTTTTCTTCATTTACCAAAGTCATTGGAAGCTCTGGAAGTATTAATGAAAGGATTAAAGGTCCTCTTTGTACTAGACACTGTAAAGAAAAACACCTAGTGATATTTTACTCAGCAGTTCTACTACTGAAAATTTATCCAGAAAAAATAAGAAATGCACCCAAAGATGTATACATAAAACTATTCATAGCAATTTCTAAGAGGGAAAAATGGAAACAATCTAAGTGCTCAGTAGTAACAGTTGGATCAGTAAATTATAGAATATTCATATATTAAAATTCTAGTCATTCTTTTCAAATGATGATACAGATTTGTATTTTTTTCTCATCTGGAAAATGGAGCAAAAGATCATTAAAACCCGATTTGTATTTGCTGACATGCAAATAATTTTGTGTGATAAGAAGCAAATTGTAAAGCAGCGTGTATAATACAATTTAATTTTTGCAAAAGCACACATTACTTACATGTTTGTATGTGGGTATATATATGTATGATGTAATTTAACATTCATACGCATGATTGATATACATTCTGGAAGAATATAAACCAGAATTAGGCCGGGCGTGGTGGCTCACGCCTGTAATCCCAGCACTTTGGAAGGCCGAGGCAGGCGGATCATGAGGTCAGGAGATCGAGACCATCCTGCCTAACACGGTGAAACCCCGTTTCTACTAACAATACAAAAAATTAGCCGGATGTAGTGGTGGGCTCCTGTAGTCCCAGCTGCTCGGGATGCTGAGGCAGGAGAATAGTCTGAACCTGGGAGGCGGAGCTTGCAGTGAGCCGAGATCGTGCCACTGCACTCCAGCCAGGGTGACAGAGCGAGACTCCGTCTCAAAACAAAACCCCCAAAAAACACAAAAGAATATATACCAGAATTTACCCATGGTTATGAACCTCTGGGGAGTAAGATTATGGGTGTTATTTTTCTTATTTGTATTTTCTAATTTTTATTTAATGACCAAAGATTATATAATATAAAATTTTTAATTAACTGGATTTTTAAAATAAGATTAATGTTCTCTATTGGGAATTTTAATATTTAAAAATTTAATAATATCAACTTTGCAAGATTTCGGCAATATTTTTGACACTGAAGATTCCACGTTATTTCTATTTTTATGAGTTCAATAAAATATTTGTTTCACCCTAAATAAATAAATCCTTAAGTTAATTTTTTATTTACAAGAATAGTTCTACAGGAAATGTATTTTTTGAAGATGTAAACTAAAGAATTTAGAAATGGAATGTCATAATGTTCCTAATTCACTTAAAAGTCTCTCAGCAGTAGCCAGGTACAGTGGCTCATGCCTGTAATTCCAGCGCTTAAGGAGGCTGAGGTTGGAAGATTGCTTGAGCTCAGGAGTTCAAGACCAGCCTGGGCAACACAGAATTTGCCTGTACTAAAAATTTCAAAAACTAGCCAGGCATGGTGGTGTATGCCTGTAGTCCCAGCTATTTGGGAGGCTGAGGTGGGAGGATAACTTGAGGCTGCAGTGAGCTGTGATGGTGCCACTGCATTACAGCCTGGGGTACGGTGAGACTCTGTCTCAAAACAAAACAAAACAAAACAAAAAACTCTCAGCAAACAAAAACCAAAAAAAATAGAAGAAGTGACCATGGCAAAATGTTAACAACTTTTAAAGTGCATAATGGGCATATGGCTGTTTATTATACTAATGTCTCTAATTTTGTATGTATTTAGAACATTTCCTAATAAAAACTAAAATGATTGAAAAAGGACCATACAACTAAATTATCCCTAAACCTCCCCAAAGTAAGCAGGAGCAATGGCATTGTTTGGGACAAAGCATCAGTAAGGCCATTGACAGTAAATTCATAAGTCATTTCAGAAACTTCTGTATATTAAAAAAAGCCAACCTTTTATGATACCGCTTCTTTAATTTCTTACTCAGGGAATTATGAGGAAAATAATAATGACTTTCTGGAAGTTGAGATGTAGGTTTTCTAGGTCCCTCATGAACTCTTCAAGGCTTTTTCATTTGCATTGAACCTCAATTCTTGTAAATATAACCAGATTGATCAAATATTAGCTGGTCTTACCACTGCAGGATATATGACAGGCATCAACTGCTCCTGGGGTTTTGCCATTATTACACCAGTAGCGGCTATTGATCTGAAATATCCCATAATCAGTGCTTTCATCTCCAGGATTGTAGTTTGTAGCTTCTGTGTTATAACCACTCTCCCATTTGGCCAAACACACCCCTGAAAAGAACTTATTTTTAGTAATAAACAGCAACACTAAGTGACTTACACTCTATAGCAAAATCAGTTCTATTTAGCTACTTCTATTTTACTGATTTGTTTTATAAGTATAAAGATTTACTTAACTTATAAAATATCTTAACACTTTACTGTTAAGATAAGGGACTTGTAAGAGAATCCTTTTGTAATGCAAATTATCTTGTAACACTAATGAACAATATAACATACTTTTAAAAATATTAAAATACATGTTTCTTCCATTGCTTTTACCCTTCCTGTGCTCCCATCCCTCAGGCAACATTCAGCCAAGAACAGAAAAATAAACAGAGCTGTTGAGTAGATTTTGTAAATTCATAGCAGATACATAGGCTGATGGGAAAATGCTTTTTTTAAAAATTGGAAAAACTTAAGGATTTTCTGATAGAGAGAAATTTTCTTATAGTATCTAAAGGTGAATTTGGATATCAAGTTAGAATCTTGAAAACAAGACTATTCTGTGATTTCATCCCTTCACTCATTCATTCAAAAATAGCTATTGGGGGGGAAATGTCTGAATTAAATCTGAAAACTACAGAGATTATTACATCGACAACTATGGACTAAACTGTAAAATAACTTTTCCTCATGGCACATCTTGAATTGTGTGGGAGAAAATGAAAGATAGTTAATCAAGTAGAGTAGATAAAAATAATAAAACATTTCATGCTGAGTTTCTGGGATCCTATACAAAGAGTTACTGAAGGGAACTAGGTTCCTACTGCCCTTGTGTAGGGAATTCAATATATTCTTTAAAAACATCACTATTAAAAATCCCACGTTGGCCGGGTGCAGTGGTTCACACCTGTAATCCTAGCACTTTGGGAGGCTGGGGGGGCCAGATCATTTGAGGCCAGGAGTTCAAGACTAGCCTGGCCAACATGGTGAAACTCCATCTCTACTGAAAATACAAAAAATTAGCTGGGCATGGTGGTGCACACCTGTAGTCGCAGCTACTCGGAAGGCTGAAGCACGAGAATCACTTGAGCCCAGAAGGAGGAGGTTGCAATGAGCTGAGATCATGCCACTGCACTCCAGCCTGGGCCACAGAGTGAGACCGTCTTAAAGCAAACATAAAACAAAACAAACAAACAAAAACAAACAAACAAAAAACCACGTCATGGCAGGGCACTTGAAGACAAGAAAAATGCTGCATCACTCTAGGCTCTCAGAAGTTAGAAATGGGAAATAACTGGAGTCACACACCAAGGACTTGAGAGAGCTCTGCCAGGTCCTCAAATGTATCTTTCAGTCAGCTTACATGTGCCATTGAATCTCAGGCATCCAGCACACTTCCTAGCACTAGAATAGTACAACAGGTCCTGTTTTACTTAGAATGGAATTTTCCCCTGCCATGCTCTTATTCCTCTATCGGGTATCACTGATTATAAAGAACCAAACGGATGTTTTTAGCCATTGTAAGTATACAAAACCACAAAGAAATAAAACATCTATTCACTCAAAGCCCCTTCTTCTTCCTTCTCTCCTAGTGTCTGTTCCATACGTAGCTAATTCTCTGGAAGTATGGAGAGTAGACTTACAGTTTGCTAGGCTGACTCCCTTGTAGTCATCCAGTCCCAATTTTTTCAGAGTTTTGGCCAACTCACACCTTTCAAAGATCTTGCCCTGGACCGTGACAGAAAGGAGGACAAGCCCCAGAATAATGAGAGCCTTCATGTTGACTGCTAGGTCAGACTGCTAGGCTGACCAGGGTGAGCTGGTCCCAGTATTTATATCTTTTAACTTCTTTCTTCCCCTTGTGGTTTGGTGGCTCCACCCTTTCAGCTGTGTGGAAAACAGGAACTGTGTATTGATCTACTGATTCTAAAGATATTTTTTAATGTTTGAAGAGAGAGACTCTGATTTTCTAAGAATTAGTCTAAGGAAAATAATGAAATGGCATTGTTTAAAGTACTGGCTCTGGAAGAATTGGGGCACAGCACTGTTTACAAGACAGGAACCTTCTTCTGTTTGATTATGAATTTGAGCAATTATAAAGAACACAATGACTATTTTGTACAGCTTAAAATGAGCTGTGATTTTTGACTAACATTCAATTTCATGAATTTTTTTCTATGCATTCACTGTTTGGTATTTATCTTTTTTACTTAAAATTATTTTACATACATTTTCCACAAAATGGACATGACACATGTGCCTGTTGTCTTACTGGGTGTATAGTGTGACACCACGTTGCTCAGCTAGTTTCTTACTCTAGACTCTTTTTGTTACTATAGTAAATGTTTTATTATTATGAATCAGTGTTTTACTATCATAAATGAGGTTCAAGTGAACAACTTTACCAACTACTTTTTTTTTTTTTTTTGAGAGGGAGTCTTACTCTGTCACCAGGCTGGAGTGCAGTGGTGCAATCTCAGCTCACTGCAACCTCCGCCTCCCGGGTTCAAGCAATTATCTAGCCTCAGCCTCCTGGGTAGCTAGGACTACAGGCACGTGCCACCACGCCCAGCTAATTTTTCTATTTTTAGTAGAGATGGGGTTTTACCATGTTGGCCAGGATGGTCTCAATCTCTTGACTTTGTGATCCACCCACCTTGGTCTTCCAAAGTGCTGGGATTACAGGTGTGAGCCACCATGCCCGACCGAATTTACCAACTACTTTTCACAACACTTTGCTTCCCATTTCTGTATTAGAACATAGGGGATCATTAGAAAGCAATAGCATTTTAAAAATCAAACCTACCCAAACACATATATCCAACTAAATGCTACCTTGGAAAATGGCAATCTCAGGAGGCTGTGCACAGCTTTTAAAACAATGCTACCAGAACTCAAAAAGAGCTATGCTTCTGTATCTGCCTATGAAGACAGATTCTGAGCCACACAAAGTGTCATCACTTTGTAGTTACCCTTATTTTTCATCAATGGCCTCTAAAGATTACCAGATTTGGTTTTAAATGACAGTTCAAGGACCCTGTCTAAAAATCAAGAATAATCTGATTTTTCAGGCTAGGTCTAATTTTGATTCTTCAGTAATAAAGAGGGC
>NW_022320170.1:0-3174 GCF_002776525.5 Piliocolobus tephrosceles
CTAGGAAGTAATTAACTTGCTTTTGATTTTACAGGCTCATAGGTGGAGGGGACTTGCCTTGTCTCAGATGAGACATTGGACTCTGGACTTTTAAGTTAATGCTGAAATAATTTAGAACTTTGGGGGACTGTTGGGAAGGCATGATTGATTTTGAAATTTGAGGACATGAGGTTTTGCAGGGGCCGGGGCAGAATACAGAAACCTCTTTCATGTGGAAACTGGTCATGTTCACAAGGTACACAAGGTACCCTGGGGAGAAAGATAAAAACAACATAATTGTATGCTGTTTTTATAATTAGAGGTTAATTTCATCATCCACAAAATGTGCACAATAATATTCATTACACAAGAAATATAAAAGAGATTAAGGATGGGGAAAATTCATTGTAATTTAATATAATCATATTATTTTATGATTACAGTGGATATATTTACTACAGAAAATTTATGATACATAAAATATAATAAATAAAAATCGTCATCAAGTCTCACCTGACAAATGATACTAAATGCACATTTTAATGCATTTATGTTCATATATATTCATTCACTCAACAAACATTTATTGTGTGCCTACTTTGTTTCAAAGAGTGTTCTAATCCTTGGGACATGCAAATGAGCAAAAAAAAAAAAAAACCTCAGAAAGATAAAAACTCCTGCCTCATAGAAATCAGATTTTATTGGAAATAGGGATGGTCCAGGGTAGTGAGCAGGGGATAGAAAAAAACAAGTGGTAAAAAATAAGCATAATACATATGTGTATTATGCAGTATGTTAGGTGATATTATGAAAGATGAGCGGCCGGGCGCGGTGGCTCAAGCCTGTAATCCCAGCACTTTGGGAGGCCGCCGAGACGGGCGGATCACGAGGTCAGGAGATCGAGACTATCCTGGCTAACACGGTGAAACCCCGTCTCTATTAAAAAATACAAAAGACTAGCCGGGCGAGGTGGTGGGCACCTGTAGTCCCAGCTACATGGGAAGCTGAGGCAGGAGAATGGCGTGAACCCGGGAGGCGGAGCTTGCAATGAGCTGAGATCCGGACACTGCACTCCAGCCTGGGCGACAGAGTGAGACTCTGTCTCAAAAAAAAAAAAAAAAAAAAAAAAAAGAAAGAAAGAAAGAAAGAAAAGAAAAAGAAAGATGAGTCCTATGGGGGAAGAAAAGCCATAAAGTGAAATCTGCTGTGGCCAATTTACCTATAGCCAAGGTGCAAAGGGAAGTATCAGTTTCTGTAAGAATTGTTCACAGAAGATCCTTCAAGTCCAAACTAAGAAAAAAACATGATTTACATTTATTGCCAGGCCCATCCCAAACATTCGTGGACCTCGGGTAAAAGTAACATGGAGACTATATCGAAATTCAAAAAGTATAAATCGAGCTGAAAAAATTATAATGGAATATGTCCTATCTTCCCCCTTTGACAAATACAAAACCAGGAAGGCTAGGTGTGACTTTGGAATTCATGAACTCTTTGAAATTCTGTCTCAGAACAGAGTAGAGAAAGGCAAGCAGGTCAGGCCTTGATCTACTACTTGTCCCCTTCTCACTCCACCCCTCATTCTGTCTTGTACTGTGAGGGACTTCAGAAGCAAGCATGTGGACACCCAAGCCCTCCTGTTCATGCTTTACCCATACTTCCACCCCCGATTCTGCAAACAGTCACCCTGTGGCCATGGCTCAGGCCTCCATGTGCTCACACAGTTATCCCGCCCATCCTGAGAGAAGAGGCCCAGGTAGACTCTGGAACACTAGAATCACCTGACACATATCCCTTGGGGGCTAAAGGCTCATAAAAATTACCAAAGGAGACTGAGTGAGAGGTCACGAAAGATCTGCATTAGGGCAAATCTGTGAAGGATCACAAATACAAACGAAGCATTTTTTCCCCTTAAACAACACTTCTGACCTTAAATGTCTGGGGAGTTGATATGGTTTGTCTGTGTTCCCGTGCAAATCTCATCTGAATTATAACTCCCACAACTCCCATGTAGGAAGGTGGTTGAATTTTTGGGGCAGGTCTTTTCTGTTCTGTTCTTGTGATAGTGAGAATGAGTCTCATGAGATCTGATGGTTTTAAAAATGTTTTCCTGCACAAGCTCTCTCTTTGCTGTCATCCGCGTAAGACATGACTTTGCTCCTCCTTGCCTTCCTCTGTGATTGTGAGGTCTCCCCAGCAATGTGGAACTGTAAGTCCATTAAACCTCTTTTTCTTCCTAGTCTCAGGTATGTCTTTGTTAGCAGCATGAAAATGAACTAATGCAGTAAATTGGTACCAGTAGAGTAGGGCACTGCTGAAAAGTTACCCGAAAATGTGGAAGTCACTTTGCAACTGGGTAACAGGCAGAGGTTGGAACAGTTTGGAGGGCTCAGAAGTAGACAGGAAAATGTGGGAAAGTTGGAAACTTCCTAGAGACTTGTTGAATGGCTTTGACAAAAATGCTGATAATGATATGAGCAATAAGGTCTAGGCTGAGGTGGTCTCTGATGGAGATAAGGAACTTGTTGGGAAATGGAGAAAAGGTGATTCTTGTTATGGTTTAGCAAGGAGTCTGGTGGCATGTTGCCCCTGCCCTAAAGATTTGTGAAACTTTGAACTTGAGAGAGATGATTTAGGGTAACTGGTGGAAGAAACTTCTAAGCAGCAAAGCATTCAAGATGTGACTTGGGTGATGTTAAAGGCATTCAGTTTTATAAGGGAAGCAAAGCATAAAACTTCAAAAAATTTGCAACCTGACAATTCAGTAGAGAAGAAAATCCCATTTTCTGGGGAGAAATTCAAGCCGGCTGCAGAATTTTGCAAAAATAATAAGGAGCTGATTGTTAATCCCCAAGACAATGGGGAACATATCTCCCATGTATGTCAGAGATCTTCAGGGCAGCTGCTCCCAGCATGGGCTCAGAGCCCTAGGAGGGAAAAATGGTTTTATGGGCCGAAACCAGGGTCCCTGAGCTGTGTGCAGTGTCGGGACTTGGTGCCCTGTGTCCCAGCCACTCCAGTCATGACTAAAAGGGGCCAAGGTACAGCTTGGGTCATGGCTTCAGAGAGTGCAAGCCCCAAGCCTTGGCAGCTTCCACATGGTGTTGAGCCTGCAGGTGTACACAAGTCAAGAACTGAGGTTTGGGAACTTCTGCCTAGATTGCAGGGGATGTACGGAACTGCCTAGATGTTCAG
>NW_022320171.1:0-3174 GCF_002776525.5 Piliocolobus tephrosceles
CTGAACATCTAGGCAGTTCCGTACATCCCCTGCAATCTAGGCAGAAGTTCCCAAACCTCAGTTCTTGACTTGTGTACACCTGCAGGCTCAACACCATGTGGAAGCTGCCAAGGCTTGGGGCTTGCACTCTCTGAAGCCATGACCCAAGCTGTACCTTGGCCCCTTTTAGTCATGACTGGAGTGGCTGGGACACAGGGCACCAAGTCCCGACACTGCACACAGCTCAGGGACCCTGGTTTCGGCCCATAAAACCATTTTTCCCTCCTAGGGCTCTGAGCCCATGCTGGGAGCAGCTGCCCTGAAGATCTCTGACATACATGGGAGATATGTTCCCCATTGTCTTGGGGATTAACAATCAGCTCCTTATTATTTTTGCAAAATTCTGCAGCCGGCTTGAATTTCTCCCCAGAAAATGGGATTTTCTTCTCTACTGAATTGTCAGGTTGCAAATTTTTTGAAGTTTTATGCTTTGCTTCCCTTATAAAACTGAATGCCTTTAACATCACCCAAGTCACATCTTGAATGCTTTGCTGCTTAGAAGTTTCTTCCACCAGTTACCCTAAATCATCTCTCTCAAGTTCAAAGTTTCACAAATCTTTAGGGCAGGGGCAACATGCCACCAGACTCCTTGCTAAACCATAACAAGAATCACCTTTTCTCCATTTCCCAACAAGTTCCTTATCTCCATCAGAGACCACCTCAGCCTAGACCTTATTGCTCATATCATTATCAGCATTTTTGTCAAAGCCATTCAACAAGTCTCTAGGAAGTTTCCAACTTTCCCACATTTTCCTGTCTACTTCTGAGCCCTCCAAACTGTTCCAACCTCTGCCTGTTACCCAGTTGCAAAGTGACTTCCACATTTTCGGGTAACTTTTCAGCAGTGCCCTACTCTACTGGTACCAATTTACTGCATTAGTTCATTTTCATGCTGCTAACAAAGACATACCTGAGACTAGGAAGAAAAAGAGGTTTAATGGACTTACAGTTCCACATTGCTGGGGAGACCTCACAATCACAGAGGAAGGCAAGGAGGAGCAAAGTCATGTCTTACGCGGATGACAGCAAAGAGAGAGCTTGTGCAGGAAAACATTTTTAAAACCATCAGATCTCATGAGACTCATTCTCACTATCACAAGAACAGAACAGAAAAGACCTGCCCCAAAAATTCAACCACCTTCCTACATGGGAGTTGTGGGAGTTATAATTCAGATGAGATTTGCACGGGAACACAGACAAACCATATCAACTCCCCAGACATTTAAGGTCAGAAGTGTTGTTTAAGGGGAAAAAATGCTTCGTTTGTATTTGTGATCCTTCACAGATTTGCCCTAATGCAGATCTTTCGTGACCTCTCACTCAGTCTCCTTTGGTAATTTTTATGAGCCTTTAGCCCCCAAGGGATATGTGTCAGGTGATTCTAGTGTTCCAGAGTCTACCTGGGCCTCTTCTCTCAGGATGGGCGGGATAACTGTGTGAGCACATGGAGGCCTGAGCCATGGCCACAGGGTGACTGTTTGCAGAATCGGGGGTGGAAGTATGGGTAAAGCATGAACAGGAGGGCTTGGGTGTCCACATGCTTGCTTCTGAAGTCCCTCACAGTACAAGACAGAATGAGGGGTGGAGTGAGAAGGGGACAAGTAGTAGATCAAGGCCTGACCTGCTTGCCTTTCTCTACTCTGTTCTGAGACAGAATTTCAAAGAGTTCATGAATTCCAAAGTCACACCTAGCCTTCCTGGTTTTGTATTTGTCAAAGGGGGAAGATAGGACATATTCCATTATAATTTTTTCAGCTCGATTTATACTTTTTGAATTTCGATATAGTCTCCATGTTACTTTTACCCGAGGTCCACGAATGTTTGGGATGGGCCTGGCAATAAATGTAAATCATGTTTTTTTCTTAGTTTGGACTTGAAGGATCTTCTGTGAACAATTCTTACAGAAACTGATACTTCCCTTTGCACCTTGGCTATAGGTAAATTGGCCACAGCAGATTTCACTTTATGGCTTTTCTTCCCCCATAGGACTCATCTTTCTTTTTCTTTTCTTTCTTTCTTTCTTTCTTTTTTTTTTTTTTTTTTTTTTTTTTGAGACAGAGTCTCACTCTGTCGCCCAGGCTGGAGTGCAGTGTCCGGATCTCAGCTCATTGCAAGCTCCGCCTCCCGGGTTCACGCCATTCTCCTGCCTCAGCTTCCCATGTAGCTGGGACTACAGGTGCCCACCACCTCGCCCGGCTAGTCTTTTGTATTTTTTAATAGAGACGGGGTTTCACCGTGTTAGCCAGGATAGTCTCGATCTCCTGACCTCGTGATCCGCCCGTCTCGGCGGCCTCCCAAAGTGCTGGGATTACAGGCTTGAGCCACCGCGCCCGGCCGCTCATCTTTCATAATATCACCTAACATACTGCATAATACACATATGTATTATGCTTATTTTTTACCACTTGTTTTTTTCTATCCCCTGCTCACTACCCTGGACCATCCCTATTTCCAATAAAATCTGATTTCTATGAGGCAGGAGTTTTTATCTTTCTGAGGTTTTTTTTTTTTTTTGCTCATTTGCATGTCCCAAGGATTAGAACACTCTTTGAAACAAAGTAGGCACACAATAAATGTTTGTTGAGTGAATGAATATATATGAACATAAATGCATTAAAATGTGCATTTAGTATCATTTGTCAGGTGAGACTTGATGACGATTTTTATTTATTATATTTTATGTATCATAAATTTTCTGTAGTAAATATATCCACTGTAATCATAAAATAATATGATTATATTAAATTACAATGAATTTTCCCCATCCTTAATCTCTTTTATATTTCTTGTGTAATGAATATTATTGTGCACATTTTGTGGATGATGAAATTAACCTCTAATTATAAAAACAGCATACAATTATGTTGTTTTTATCTTTCTCCCCAGGGTACCTTGTGTACCTTGTGAACATGACCAGTTTCCACATGAAAGAGGTTTCTGTATTCTGCCCCGGCCCCTGCAAAACCTCATGTCCTCAAATTTCAAAATCAATCATGCCTTCCCAACAGTCCCCCAAAGTTCTAAATTATTTCAGCATTAACTTAAAAGTCCAGAGTCCAATGTCTCATCTGAGACAAGGCAAGTCCCCTCCACCTATGAGCCTGTAAAATCAAAAGCAAGTTAATTACTTCCTAG
>NW_022320172.1:0-1985 GCF_002776525.5 Piliocolobus tephrosceles
GCAAAAGAACCAGCGGGTAGGCAAGTGTAACAGCAAAACTGCTGGTTTATTTTAGTAACCTAAGGTGTGCGGGAGAAGTCTGTCGGCCTCCGGGGAAGGAGGCCGGCAGAGTCCCCCCGTGGGGCTCTCGGAGGGACTTCCCACAGTCCCGACATCCCGACAGGAGTGGGGCTGCAAGAAGGCCGCATGGCTCAATGGCGGAGAGCGGCTTTTCTAGGAGTGGGAGGGCAATAGGTGGGGCATGGGCATGTCAGGGGCGTTCCGCAGGTGCGACCAGGTAAATCTTGGTCTCTTCAGATTGATGTCACCTGGCGCATGCCCAGTTGGTCTGCACCCTCCCTGGGCGCCGGCTGCATTTTCGCGCGCTTGGGGGTGGGGGATGAAGAACCCGGAAGTGCACCATCTTGCCTCGGTTCGTCCAAACAGTCCAACCTTTTATTGATAATAGTGATAAAGGGGCGCCGTGGTCTGTCTGGCTACTTCCTGCTGTTAAGGGGCGTCGTTAAGGTCAGGGCCCATGGTTGGTATTTGGACGCACGGATGAAAAATAAAATAAGGCACAGTATCAGTATAGGAATGAGGAATGGAAGCATTTGTTGGAATATGGGCAAAACCCAGAAGGATGGTCCTGGCAAGGTTGGGGAGTATGAGATAGTTAAGAAAATTTAGTAAGTTTGAGGCGAGTGGGGGAAAGCCAAACTGATTGCTTTCGGTAGGGGCCCTTTTTAGTTGGGAATGAGGAATGAGTGCGCAAAGTACTTGTTGGCCAGGCAGCAATTAAGGATTGGAGTTTTTCGTGGAGTGGATGGCTTTCCACTTACTCCTACTACAGAGATATTGGATGGAAGGCTAGGTCCAGAGAAGGACAGCAAAACAGAATAGGTAGCCTCGCTGTTGATTTAAAAAGTAATTGTCTTACCCGCTACCAGGAGAGTTACCCGCGGCTTGGCGAGGGTGATGGGGGTCCCCGAGTCTCGGCACCTTCGGTTGTCGTCGTCGTCCAGATGTAGGAGCTGGAAGGAGCTCCCAGGATCCTGGGAAAGGGGGTCACGTGGAGGCGCGGCACCTGTTCTCAGGGTGGGGCAATCAGACTTCCAGTTTCCTCCCTGCTGGCAAGCAGGGCAGGGGGTTGCTGGTGGACGAGGGTTAGGACATTCACTGGCCTAATGTCCCGATGCCTTGCACTTATAGCAAGGCCGCGTTGGGGCTCGGGGACCTTGCGGACACCTGTTGGCATAGTGTCCTGCCTTGCCGCACTTATAGCAGGCAGGCTCCTTTTGTAGCTTTGGAGTCTGCGGGGTGTGTGCTCTCTGGCCTGGGGTTACGACTGGGCTGTAAAGCCGCTGCTAGGAGCTGAACCTTCTGTTCAAGGCAAGCTTGCCATCTCCTCTCTGGAGTTATAGACCTTAAAGGCTAATTTAACTAGGTCTTGTATTGGTGTCTGAGGACCATCCTCTACCTTTTGAAGTTTTTTACGAATGTCAGGAGCTGACTGAGAAATGAAATAAGACGCCAAAATGGTGGCCCCTGTGGGGGAGGCAGGATCTAACTGGGTATACTGGGTTAGAACCTCAGTCAGTTTAGGGTAGAGGTTAGGATAACCTGGAGGTCATGCCAAGTTAAGTTATAGGCCTGACAAAGGTGTCTAAATTCCTTTATGTATATGGTAGGATTAGCTGAGAAATCACCTAAACGCTTCTCAATTTTGGAAAGATCGGCCAATGAAAAAGGGACATGTACTCTGACTACCCCCTCCGCCCCAGCCACCTCTCACAAAGGTGCTAACACTGTAGGAGGGTGTGGGCAGAGATAGGGGACTCAAGACAGCCAGTTGGGGGCCTCGAAGGAGGCACGGGACCGAGTGGATTACTAGTAGATAAGGAGAAGGAAGGAGGAGTCTGGATGGGGGGAGGAGGAGGAGTCTGGGCAGGAAGGGAGGGGGTGGGGAGAGCGGGGAGAGAAGGAGTATAGGGATGAGAGCCTAA
>NW_022320173.1:0-1985 GCF_002776525.5 Piliocolobus tephrosceles
TTAGGCTCTCATCCCTATACTCCTTCTCTCCCCGCTCTCCCCACCCCCTCCCTTCCTGCCCAGACTCCTCCTCCTCCCCCCATCCAGACTCCTCCTTCCTTCTCCTTATCTACTAGTAATCCACTCGGTCCCGTGCCTCCTTCGAGGCCCCCAACTGGCTGTCTTGAGTCCCCTATCTCTGCCCACACCCTCCTACAGTGTTAGCACCTTTGTGAGAGGTGGCTGGGGCGGAGGGGGTAGTCAGAGTACATGTCCCTTTTTCATTGGCCGATCTTTCCAAAATTGAGAAGCGTTTAGGTGATTTCTCAGCTAATCCTACCATATACATAAAGGAATTTAGACACCTTTGTCAGGCCTATAACTTAACTTGGCATGACCTCCAGGTTATCCTAACCTCTACCCTAAACTGACTGAGGTTCTAACCCAGTATACCCAGTTAGATCCTGCCTCCCCCACAGGGGCCACCATTTTGGCGTCTTATTTCATTTCTCAGTCAGCTCCTGACATTCGTAAAAAACTTCAAAAGGTAGAGGATGGTCCTCAGACACCAATACAAGACCTAGTTAAATTAGCCTTTAAGGTCTATAACTCCAGAGAGGAGATGGCAAGCTTGCCTTGAACAGAAGGTTCAGCTCCTAGCAGCGGCTTTACAGCCCAGTCGTAACCCCAGGCCAGAGAGCACACACCCCGCAGACTCCAAAGCTACAAAAGGAGCCTGCCTGCTATAAGTGCGGCAAGGCAGGACACTATGCCAACAGGTGTCCGCAAGGTCCCCGAGCCCCAACGCGGCCTTGCTATAAGTGCAAGGCATCGGGACATTAGGCCAGTGAATGTCCTAACCCTCGTCCACCAGCAACCCCCTGCCCTGCTTGCCAGCAGGGAGGAAACTGGAAGTCTGATTGCCCCACCCTGAGAACAGGTGCCGCGCCTCCACGTGACCCCCTTTCCCAGGATCCTGGGAGCTCCTTCCAGCTCCTACATCTGGACGACGACGACAACCGAAGGTGCCGAGACTCGGGGACCCCCATCACCCTCGCCAAGCCGCGGGTAACTCTCCTGGTAGCGGGTAAGACAATTACTTTTTAAATCAACAGCGAGGCTACCTATTCTGTTTTGCTGTCCTTCTCTGGACCTAGCCTTCCATCCAATATCTCTGTAGTAGGAGTAAGTGGAAAGCCATCCACTCCACGAAAAACTCCAATCCTTAATTGCTGCCTGGCCAACAAGTACTTTGCGCACTCATTCCTCATTCCCAACTAAAAAGGGCCCCTACCGAAAGCAATCAGTTTGGCTTTCCCCCACTCGCCTCAAACTTACTAAATTTTCTTAACTATCTCATACTCCCCAACCTTGCCAGGACCATCCTTCTGGGTTTTGCCCATATTCCAACAAATGCTTCCATTCCTCATTCCTATACTGATACTGTGCCTTATTTTATTTTTCATCCGTGCGTCCAAATACCAACCATGGGCCCTGACCTTAACGACGCCCCTTAACAGCAGGAAGTAGCCAGACAGACCACGGCGCCCCTTTATCACTATTATCAATAAAAGGTTGGACTGTTTGGACGAACCGAGGCAAGATGGTGCACTTCCGGGTTCTTCATCCCCCACCCCCAAGCGCGCGAAAATGCAGCCGGCGCCCAGGGAGGGTGCAGACCAACTGGGCATGCGCCAGGTGACATCAATCTGAAGAGACCAAGATTTACCTGGTCGCACCTGCGGAACGCCCCTGACATGCCCATGCCCCACCTATTGCCCTCCCACTCCTAGAAAAGCCGCTCTCCGCCATTGAGCCATGCGGCCTTCTTGCAGCCCCACTCCTGTCGGGATGTCGGGACTGTGGGAAGTCCCTCCGAGAGCCCCACGGGGGGACTCTGCCGGCCTCCTTCCCCGGAGGCCGACAGACTTCTCCCGCACACCTTAGGTTACTAAAATAAACCAGCAGTTTTGCTGTTACACTTGCCTACCCGCTGGTTCTTTTGC
>NW_022320174.1:0-1515 GCF_002776525.5 Piliocolobus tephrosceles
TTTGCTGAAGTTGCTTATCAGCTTAAGAAGATTTTGGGCTGAGACGATGGGGTTTTCTAAATACACAATCATGTCATCTGCAAACAGGGACAATTTGACTTCCTCTTTTCCTAACTGAATACCCTTGATTTCTTTCTCTTGCCTGATTGCCCTAGCCAGAACTTCCAACACTATGTTGAATAGGAGTGGTGAGAGAGGGCATCCCTGTCTTGTGCCAGTTTTCAAAGGGAACTTTTCCAGTTTTTGCCCATTCAGTATGATATTAGCTGTGGGTTTGTCATAAATAGCTCTTATTATTTTGAGGTACGTTCCATCAATACCGAATTTGTTGAGCGTTTTTAGCATGAAGGGCTGTTGAATTTTGTCAAAAGCCTTTTCTGCATCTATTGAGATAATCATGTGGTTCTTGTCTTTGGTTCTGTTGATATGCTGGATTACGTTGATTGATTTGCGAATGTTGAACCAGCCTTGCATCCCAGGGATGAAGCCCACTTGATCATGGTGGATAAGCTTTTTGATGTGCTGCTGAATCCGGTTTGCCAGTATTTTATTGAGGATTTTTGCATTGATGTTCATCAGGGAGATTGGTCTAAAATTCTCTTTTTTTGTTGTGTCTCTGCCAGGCTTTGGTATCAGGATGATGTTGTCCTCATAAAATGAGTTAGGGAGGATTCCTTCTTTTTCTATTGATTGGAATAGTTTCAGAAGGAATGGTACCAGCTCCTCCTTGTACCTCTGGTAGAATTCAGCTGTGAGTCCATCTGGTCCTGGGCTTTTTTTGGTGGGTAGGCTATTAATTGTTGCCTCAATTTCAGAGGCTGCTATTGGTCTTTTCAGGGATTCAACTTCTTCCTGGTTTAGTCTTGGGAGAGTGTAGGTGTCCAGGAAATTATCCATTTCTTCTAGATTTTCTAGTCAATTTGCATAGAGGTGTTTATAGCATTCTCTGATGGTAGTTTGTATTTCTGTGGGTTCGGTGGTGATATCCCCTTTATCATTTTTTATTGTGTCTATTTGATTCCTCTCTCTTTTCTTCTTTATTAGTCTTGCTAGCGGTCTGTCAATTTTGTTGATCTTTTCAAGAAACCAACTCCTGGATTCATTGATTTTTTGGAGGGTTTTTTGTGTCTCTATCTCCTTCAGTTCTGCTCTGATCTTAGTTATTTCTTGCCTTCTGCTAGCTTTTGAATGTGTTTGCTCTTGCCTCTCTAGTTCATTTAATTGTGATGTTAGAGTGTCAATTTTAGATCTTTCCTGCTTTTTCTTGTGGGCATTTAGTGCTATAAATTTCCCTCTACACAATGCTTTAAATGTGTCCCAGAGATTCTGGTATGTTGTATCTTTGTTCTCATTGGTTTCAAAGAACATCTTTATTTCTGCTTTCATTTCGTTATGTACCCAGTAGTCATTCAGGAGCAGGTTGTTCAGTTTCCATGTAGTTGAGCGGTTTTGATTGAGTTTCTTAGTTCTGAGTTCTAGTTTGATTGCACTGTGGTCAGAGAGACAGTTTGTTAT
>NW_022320175.1:0-1515 GCF_002776525.5 Piliocolobus tephrosceles
ATAACAAACTGTCTCTCTGACCACAGTGCAATCAAACTAGAACTCAGAACTAAGAAACTCAATCAAAACCGCTCAACTACATGGAAACTGAACAACCTGCTCCTGAATGACTACTGGGTACATAACGAAATGAAAGCAGAAATAAAGATGTTCTTTGAAACCAATGAGAACAAAGATACAACATACCAGAATCTCTGGGACACATTTAAAGCATTGTGTAGAGGGAAATTTATAGCACTAAATGCCCACAAGAAAAAGCAGGAAAGATCTAAAATTGACACTCTAACATCACAATTAAATGAACTAGAGAGGCAAGAGCAAACACATTCAAAAGCTAGCAGAAGGCAAGAAATAACTAAGATCAGAGCAGAACTGAAGGAGATAGAGACACAAAAAACCCTCCAAAAAATCAATGAATCCAGGAGTTGGTTTCTTGAAAAGATCAACAAAATTGACAGACCGCTAGCAAGACTAATAAAGAAGAAAAGAGAGAGGAATCAAATAGACACAATAAAAAATGATAAAGGGGATATCACCACCGAACCCACAGAAATACAAACTACCATCAGAGAATGCTATAAACACCTCTATGCAAATTGACTAGAAAATCTAGAAGAAATGGATAATTTCCTGGACACCTACACTCTCCCAAGACTAAACCAGGAAGAAGTTGAATCCCTGAAAAGACCAATAGCAGCCTCTGAAATTGAGGCAACAATTAATAGCCTACCCACCAAAAAAAGCCCAGGACCAGATGGACTCACAGCTGAATTCTACCAGAGGTACAAGGAGGAGCTGGTACCATTCCTTCTGAAACTATTCCAATCAATAGAAAAAGAAGGAATCCTCCCTAACTCATTTTATGAGGACAACATCATCCTGATACCAAAGCCTGGCAGAGACACAACAAAAAAAGAGAATTTTAGACCAATCTCCCTGATGAACATCAATGCAAAAATCCTCAATAAAATACTGGCAAACCGGATTCAGCAGCACATCAAAAAGCTTATCCACCATGATCAAGTGGGCTTCATCCCTGGGATGCAAGGCTGGTTCAACATTCGCAAATCAATCAACGTAATCCAGCATATCAACAGAACCAAAGACAAGAACCACATGATTATCTCAATAGATGCAGAAAAGGCTTTTGACAAAATTCAACAGCCCTTCATGCTAAAAACGCTCAACAAATTCGGTATTGATGGAACGTACCTCAAAATAATAAGAGCTATTTATGACAAACCCACAGCTAATATCATACTGAATGGGCAAAAACTGGAAAAGTTCCCTTTGAAAACTGGCACAAGACAGGGATGCCCTCTCTCACCACTCCTATTCAACATAGTGTTGGAAGTTCTGGCTAGGGCAATCAGGCAAGAGAAAGAAATCAAGGGTATTCAGTTAGGAAAAGAGGAAGTCAAATTGTCCCTGTTTGCAGATGACATGATTGTGTATTTAGAAAACCCCATCGTCTCAGCCCAAAATCTTCTTAAGCTGATAAGCAACTTCAGCAAA
>NW_022320177.1:0-1432 GCF_002776525.5 Piliocolobus tephrosceles
GTCAAGGCCTCACTCACCAGGAACTTACTGACAGGGCCTCACTGTCAAGTCCTCAGTCATCAGGCGCTTAATGACAAGACCTCACTGTCAAGGCCTCACTGAACAGGAGCTTTCTGAAAAGGCCCCACTGTCAATGACCCACTGACCAGGAACTTACCGACAAGGTCTCACTGTCAAGGCCTCACTGACCTGGTCCTTACTGACAAGGCCTTACTCTCAAGGTCTCACTGTCAAGGCCTCACTGTCAAGGCCTCATTGACCAGGTCCTTACTGACAAGGCCTCACTGTCAAGGCGTCACTGACCACGTCCTTACTGACAATGACTCACTGTCAATGCCTCACTGACCAGGTCCTTAGTGACAAGGCCTCATTGTGAAGGCCTCACTGATCAGGTCCCTACTGACAAGGCCTCACTAGCCAGGACCTTGCTGACAAGGCCTCACTGTCAAGGCCTCCCTGACCAGGTTCTTAGTAACAAGGCATCACTGTCAAGGCCTCACTAACAAGGACCTTTGTAACAAGGCCTCACTGTCAAGGCCTCACTCACCAGGAGCTTACTGACAGGGCCTCACTGTCAAGGCCTCACCCATCAGGTGCTTAATGACAAGTTCTCCCTGTCAATGCCTCACTGAACAGGAGCTTAATGCAAAGACCTCACTGTCAACGCCTCACTGACAAGAAGCATAGTGACAAGGCCTCACTCTCAAAGCCCAACTGACCAGGTCATTACTGACAAGGTCTCACTGTCAAGGCCTCACTGACCAGGTCCTTACTGACAAGGCCTCACTGTCAAGGCATCACTGACCAGGAGATTACTGACAAGACCTCACTGTGTAGGTCTCACTGACCAGGACTTCACTGACACAGTCTCACTGTCAAGGCCTCACCGACCAGGACTTCACTGACCCAGTCTCACTCTCAAGGCCTTACTGACGAAGGGCTTACTGACAAGGCCTCACTATCAAGGCCTCACTGTCAAGGCCTCACTGACCAATAGCTTACTCACCAGGAGCTTACTGACAAGACCTCACTGTCCAGGCCTCATTGAGCAGGACCTCACTGACATGGCCTCACTGCCAAGGCGTCACTGACCAGGAGCTTACTGACAAGGCCTGACTCTCAAGGCCTCACTGACCAGGATCTCACTGACAAGGTCTCAAGGTCAAGGCCTCACTGTTCAGCACCTTACTGACAAGGCCTCACTGTCAAGGCCTCACTGTCCAGGTCCTTATAGACAAGGCTTCACTGTCAAGGCCTCACTGACCAGGTCCTTATTGTTGAGGCCTCACTGTCAAGGTACCACTCACCAGGTCCTTACTGACAAGGCCTCACTGTCAAGGCCTCATTGTCAAGACATCACTGACCATGTTCTTACTGACAATGACTCACTGTCAAGGCCTCACTGACCAGGTCCTTACTGACAAGGCCTCAC
>NW_022320178.1:0-1432 GCF_002776525.5 Piliocolobus tephrosceles
GTGAGGCCTTGTCAGTAAGGACCTGGTCAGTGAGGCCTTGACAGTGAGTCATTGTCAGTAAGAACATGGTCAGTGATGTCTTGACAATGAGGCCTTGACAGTGAGGCCTTGTCAGTAAGGACCTGGTGAGTGGTACCTTGACAGTGAGGCCTCAACAATAAGGACCTGGTCAGTGAGGCCTTGACAGTGAAGCCTTGTCTATAAGGACCTGGACAGTGAGGCCTTGACAGTGAGGCCTTGTCAGTAAGGTGCTGAACAGTGAGGCCTTGACCTTGAGACCTTGTCAGTGAGATCCTGGTCAGTGAGGCCTTGAGAGTCAGGCCTTGTCAGTAAGCTCCTGGTCAGTGACGCCTTGGCAGTGAGGCCATGTCAGTGAGGTCCTGCTCAATGAGGCCTGGACAGTGAGGTCTTGTCAGTAAGCTCCTGGTGAGTAAGCTATTGGTCAGTGAGGCCTTGACAGTGAGGCCTTGATAGTGAGGCCTTGTCAGTAAGCCCTTCGTCAGTAAGGCCTTGAGAGTGAGACTGGGTCAGTGAAGTCCTGGTCGGTGAGGCCTTGACAGTGAGACTGTGTCAGTGAAGTCCTGGTCAGTGAGACCTACACAGTGAGGTCTTGTCAGTAATCTCCTGGTCAGTGATGCCTTGACAGTGAGGCCTTGTCAGTAAGGACCTGGTCAGTGAGGCCTTGACAGTGAGACCTTGTCAGTAATGACCTGGTCAGTTGGGCTTTGAGAGTGAGGCCTTGTCACTATGCTTCTTGTCAGTGAGGCGTTGACAGTGAGGTCTTTGCATTAAGCTCCTGTTCAGTGAGGCATTGACAGGGAGAACTTGTCATTAAGCACCTGATGGGTGAGGCCTTGACAGTGAGGCCCTGTCAGTAAGCTCCTGGTGAGTGAGGCCTTGACAGTGAGGCCTTGTTACAAAGGTCCTTGTTAGTGAGGCCTTGACAGTGATGCCTTGTTACTAAGAACCTGGTCAGGGAGGCCTTGACAGTGAGGCCTTGTCAGCAAGGTCCTGGCTAGTGAGGCCTTGTCAGTAGGGACCTGATCAGTGAGGCCTTCACAATGAGGCCTTGTCACTAAGGACCTGGTCAGTGAGGCATTGACAGTGAGTCATTGTCAGTAAGGACGTGGTCAGTGACGCCTTGACAGTGAGGCCTTGTCAGTAAGGACCTGGTCAATGAGGCCTTGACAGTGAGGCCTTGACAGTGAGACCTTGAGAGTAAGGCCTTGTCAGTAAGGACCAGGTCAGTGAGGCCTTGACAGTGAGACCTTGTCGGTAAGTTCCTGGTCAGTGGGTCATTGACAGTGGGGCCTTTTCAGAAAGCTCCTGTTCAGTGAGGCCTTGACAGTGAGGTCTTGTCATTAAGCGCCTGATGACTGAGGACTTGACAGTGAGGCCCTGTCAGTAAGTTCCTGGTGAGTGAGGCCTTGAC
>NW_022320179.1:0-1550 GCF_002776525.5 Piliocolobus tephrosceles
TCACTGTCAAGGCCTCACTCACCAGGAACTTACTGACAGGGCCTCACAGTCAAGGCCTCAGTCATCAGGTGCTTAATGACAAGACCTCACTGTCAAGGCCTCACTGAACAGGAGCTTTCTGAAAAGGCCTCACTGTCAACACCCCACTGACCAGGAACTTACTGACAAGGCCTCACTGTCAAGGCCTCACTGAATAGGTCCGTACTGTCAAGGACCCACTCTCCAGGTCCTTACTGACAAGACCTCACTGATCTGGTCCTTACTGACAAGTCCTCACTGTCAAGGCCTCACTGACCAGGTCCTTACTGACAATGACTCATTGTCAATGCCTCACTGACCAGGTCCTTACTGATAAGGCCTCATTGTCAAGGCCTCACTGATCAAGTCCCTACTGACAAGGCCTCACTGAACAGGACCTCACTGACAAGGCCTCATTGTCAAGGCCTCACTTACCAGGAAATCACTGACAAGGTCTCACTGACCAGGAGCTTACTGACAAGGCCTCACCATGTAGGCCTCACTGACCAGGAGCTTTCTGACCGGGAGCTTACTGACAAGACCTCACTGTCCAGGCCTCATTGAGGAGGACCTCACTGACATGGCCTCACTGTCAAGGCCTCACTCACCAGGTGCTTACTGACAGGGCCTCACTGTCAAGACCTCAGTCATCAGGTGCTTAATGACAAGACCTCACTGGCAAGGCTTCACTGAACATGAGCTTACTGAAAAGGCCTCACTGTCAACACCGCACTGACCAGGAACTTACCGACAAGGCCTCACTGTCAAGGCCTCACTGACCAGGTCCTTACTGACAATTCTTCACTGTCAAGGCCCTACTCTCCAGGTCCTTACTGACAAGGCCTCACTATCAAGGCCTCATTGACAAGGTCCTTACTGAAAAGGCCTCACTGTCAAGGTGTCACTGACCACCTCCTTACTGACAATGACTCATTGTCAATGCCTCACTGACCAGGTCCTTCCTGACAAGGCCTCATTGTCAAGGCCTCACTGATCAGGTCCCTACTGACAAGGCCTCACTGTAAAGGCCTCACTAGCCAGGACCTTGCTGACAAGGACTCACTGTCAAGGTCTCACTGACCAGGTCCTTAGTAACAAGGCATCACTATCAAGGCCTCACTAACGAGGACCTTTGTAACAAGTCCTCACTGTCAAGGCCTCACTCACCAGGAGCTTACTGACAGGGCTGCACTGTCAAGGCCTCACTCATCACATGCTTAATGACAAGTCCTCACTGTCAATGTCTCACTGACAAGGAACTTACTGACAGGGCCTCACTCTCAAAGCCCCACTGAACAGGTCATTACTGACAAGGTCTCACTCTCAAGGCCTCATTGACCAGGTCCTCACTGACAAGGCCTCACTGTCAAGGTGTCACTGACCAGGAGATTACTGATAAGGCCTCACTCAGTCGGCCTCACTGACCAGGACTTCCCTGACACAGTCTCACTGTCAAGGCCTCCCTGACCAGACCGTACTGACAAAGCCTCACTGTCAAGGCCTCACTGACCAGGTCCTTACTGACAAGGCTT
>NW_022320180.1:0-1550 GCF_002776525.5 Piliocolobus tephrosceles
AAGCCTTGTCAGTAAGGACCTGGTCAGTGAGGCCTTGACAGTGAGGCTTTGTCAGTACGGTCTGGTCAGGGAGGCCTTGACAGTGAGACTGTGTCAGGGAAGTCCTGGTCAGTGAGGCCGACTGAGTGAGGCCTTATCAGTAATCTCCTGGTCAGTGACACCTTGACAGTGAGGCCTTGTCAGTGAGGACCTGGTCAATGAGGCCTTGAGAGTGAGACCTTGTCAGTAATGACCTGTTCAGTGGGGCTTTGAGAGTGAGGCCCTGTCAGTAAGTTCCTTGTCAGTGAGACATTGACAGTGAGGACTTGTCATTAAGCATGTGATGAGTGAGGCCTTGACAGTGCAGCCCTGTCAGTAAGCTCCTGGTGAGTGAGGCCTTGACAGTGAGGACTTGTTACAAAGGTCCTCGTTAGTGAGGCCTTGATAGTGATGCCTTGTTACTAAGGACCTGGTCAGTGAGACCTTGACAGTGAGTCCTTGTCAGCAAGGTCCTGGCTAGTGAGGCCTTTACAGTGAGGCCTTGTCAGTAGGGACCTGATCAGTGAGGCCTTGACAATGAGGCCTTGTCAGGAAGGACCTGGTCAGTGAGGCATTGACAATGAGTCATTGTCAGTAAGGAGGTGGTCAGTGACACCTTGACAGTGAGGCCTTTTCAGTAAGGACCTTGTCAATGAGGCCTTGATAGTGAGGCCTTGTCAGTAAGGACCTGGAGAGTAGGGCCTTGACAGTGAAGAATTGTCAGTAAGGACCTGGTCAGTGAGGCCTTGACAGTGAGGCCTTGTCGGTAAGTTCCTGGTCAGTGCGGTGTTGACAGTGAGGCCTTTTCAGTAAGCTCATGTTCAGTGAAGCCTTGCCAGTGAGGTCTTGTCATTAAGCACCTGATGACTGAGGTCTTGACAGTGAGGCCCTGTCAGTAAGCACCTGGTGAGTGAGGCCTTGACAGTGAGGCCATGTCAGTGAGGTCCTCCTCAATGAGGCCTGGACAGTGAGGTCTTGTCAGTAAGCTCCCGGTCAGAAAGCTCCTGGTCAGTGAGGCCTACATGGTGAGGCCTTGTCAGTAAGCTCCTGGTCAGTGAGACCTTGTCAGTGATTTCCTGGTAAGTGAGGCCTTGACAATGAGGCCTTGTCAGTGAGGTCCTGTTCAGTGAGGCCTTGTCAGTAGGGACTTGATCAGTGAGGCCTTGACAATGAGGCCTTATCAGTAAGGACCTGGTCAGTGAGGCATTGACAATGAGTCATTGTCAGTAAGGACCTGGTCAGTGAGGCCTTGACAGTGAGGACTTGTCAGTAAGGACCAGATCAGTGAGGTCTTGTCAGTAAGGACCTGGAGAGTGGGTCCTTGACAGTACGGACCTATTCAGTGAGGCCTTGACAGTGAGGCCTTGTCAGTAAGTTCCTGGTCAGTGGGGTGTTGACAGTGAGGCCTTTTCAGAAAGCTCCTGTTCAGTGAGGCCTTGACAGTGAGGTCTTGT
Source organism: Piliocolobus tephrosceles (assembly GCF_002776525.5). NCBI lineage: Eukaryota > Metazoa > Chordata > Mammalia > Primates > Cercopithecidae > Piliocolobus > Piliocolobus tephrosceles. The sequence goes on from NW_022320180.1 coordinate 1,473, forward strand.
CATTAAGCACCTGATGACTGAGGCCTTGACTGTGAGGCCCTGTCAGTAAGTTCCTGGTGAGTGAGGCCTTGACAGTGA
>NW_022320181.1:0-1576 GCF_002776525.5 Piliocolobus tephrosceles
CTGTATTGACAGGTGGGCCCACCCTCTATATTGACAGGTGGACCCGCCCTCTGAGACCATTTGAAAGGTTCTTACATGGCTTAATTTTCTGACCATATGGAGGAATTATCAGCCAGTACAGTGGAGACAGTTGCTACAAACTCATCTGTAACCTTGCTCAAAAAATGAGTGCAGTTTGTAGATCAAAGTTGCATCTGGTGCCAAATGATGGAATTCAGAGCCCTATCAGTGAAAATCAAGTGTATCCACTCTCCAGAAAGCAGCAGGGGAGTGGCCACAGAGGGCCCCCATGAGGCCAAAGAGAATGTTCTGCAGGAGTCATTCCTGCCTTTTCCCTGGCCTCCTATCCCACATCATGTGTCCCAGGCAGGCTAACTAACTCCTATATGTTTCTTTTATCTGCTCTTTTCTTTCCATTCCCATCACCAAAGCATTAGTCATTTCTCTTCTGCTCTATTGCAAACATCACCTCAACTGATCTCTCTGCCTGCATTCCTGCCTGACTTGAGTTAATCCTTCACACTCCCCTCAGCATTGACTGATTCACTCCATTACTGGAAATCCGTCAATAAAACCCCACTGGGGCTGGGTGGTAGCCCATGTTGGTAATTTCAGCACTTTGGGAGGTTGAGGTGGGAGCATCAGTTGAGGCCAGGAGTTCAAGTCCAGCCTGGGCAACATGGTCAGACCTTGTCTCTACAAAAAATTAAAAAATTAGCTGGGTGTGGTGGTGCATGCCTGTAGTCCCAGTTACTCACCAGGCTGAGACTGGAGGATCACTTGAGCCTAGGAGTCTGAGGCTGTAGTGAGCTATGATCGCACCACTGCACTCCAGCCTGGACAACAGAGTGAGACTTTGTCTCAAACCACCGCCCCCCCAACAGAAACTCCATTGGGTATCTACAGTACAATAAAATCCAAACTTTTGCTCTTCACTAAAAAAACTTTTTTTTTGAGACAAGGCCCTCAGTATTGACAGGTGAATTTGCCGTCTCTATTGACAGGTGAACCCGTTCTCTGTACTGACACCTGGACCTGCCTTCTGTATTGACAGATGGACACGCCCTCGGTATTGACAGGCGGACCCACCCTCTGTATTGACAGCTGGACCCACTGATATGGTTTGGCTGTGTCCCCACCCGAATCTCATCTTGAGTTGTAGCTCCCATAATTTCCTGGTGCTGTGGGACATAATTGAATTATGGGGACAGTTTCCCCCATACTGTTCTCTTGGTAGTGAATAAGTTTCATGTGAGCTGATGTTTTTATTAGGGGAAACCCCTTTTGCTTGGCTTTCGTTCTCTCGTTTGCCCTCATGTGAGACATGCCTTTTGCCTTCCACCATGATTGTGAGGCCTCCTCAGCCACGTGGAACTGTGAGTCTATTAAACCTCTTTTTTGTTTATAAATTACCCAGTCTCAGCTATGTCTTTTATCAGCAGTGTGAAAATGAGCTAATACACCCGCCCTCTGTATTGACAGATGAACCTGCCCTCTATATTGACAGGTGGACCCGCCGCGCTCTGTATTGACAGGTGGGCCCACCCTCTATATTGACAGGTGGACCCGCCCTCTG
>NW_022320182.1:0-917 GCF_002776525.5 Piliocolobus tephrosceles
ACCATAAAAACCCTAGAAGAAAACCTAGGCAATACCATTCAGAACATAGGCATGGGCAAGGAATTCATGTCTAAAACACCAAAAGCAATGGCAACAAAAGCCAGAATTGACAAATGGGATCTAATTAAACTAAAGAGCTTCTACACAGCAAAAGAAACTGCCATCAGAGTGAACAGGCAACCTACAGAATGGGAGAAAATTTTTACAATCTACTCATCTGACAAAGGGCTAATATCCAGAAACTACAAATAACTCAAACATACAAGAAAAAAACAAACAACCCCATCAGAAAGTGGGCAAAGGATATGAACAGACACTTCTCAAAAGAAGACATTTATGCAGCCAGCAGACACATGAAAAAATGCTCATCATCACTGGCCATCAGAGAAATGCAAATCAAAACCACAATGAGATACCATTTCACACCAGTTAGAATGGAGATCATTAAAAAGTCAGGAAACAACAGGTGCTGGAGAGGATGTGGAGAAATAGGAACACTTTTATACTGTTGGTGGAATTTTAAACTAGTTCAACCATTGTGGAAGACAGTGTGGAGATTCCTCAAGGATCTAGAACTAGAGATAGCATTTGACCCAGCCATCCCATTACTGGGTATACACCCAAAGGATTATAGATCATGCTGCTATAAAGACACATGCACACGTATGTTTACTGTGGCACTGTTCACAATAGAAAAGACTTGGAACCACCCCAAATGTCCATCAATGACAGACTGGATTAAGAAAATGTGGCACATATACACCATGGAATACTATGCAGCCACAAAAAAGGATGAGTTCATGTCCTTTGTAGGGACATGGATGAAGCTGGAAACCATCATTCTCAGCAAACTATCGCAAGAATAGAAAACCAAACGCTGCATGTTCTCACTCATAGGTGGGAATTGAACAATGAGA
>NW_022320182.1:1017-1760 GCF_002776525.5 Piliocolobus tephrosceles
ATTGAACAATGAGAACACTTGGACACAGAAAGGGGAACATCACACACCAGGGCCTGTTGTGGGGTGGGAGGAGGCGGGAGGGATAGCATTAGGAGATATACCTAATTTAATTGACAAGTTAATGGGTGCAGCACACCAACATGGCACATGTATACATATGTAACAAACCTGCACATTGTGCACATGTACCCTAGAACATACAGTATAATAAAAAAATTAAAAAAAAAAAAAAAGCGGGCACTGCACCACCTCGAGTTGTGGAGCATCCAAAACGACAAATACCAATACTTTGCTTATCTGATGAGAGCCTGGTGTGAAGAACATAAGAATGAAAAGGATATGATGAAGGCCACCCAGCTGCTGAAGGAAGCTGAGGAAGTATTCTGGTACTGTCAGCATCCACAGCCATACATCTTCCCTGACTCTCCTAGGGAAGAGTCACTCATATGCCTCCTATGTGACATATGAGTGCTACAAGGTACCAGAATGGTGCTTAGAAGACTGGCATCCTTCTAAGAAGGCAGTGTATCCTGATTACTTTGCCAAGAGAAAACAGTGGAAGAAACTGCGGAGGGAAAGCTGGAAACGAGAGGTTAAGCAGCTGCAGAAGCAAACGCCACCTGCCCAAAAGGAAGGTGATCTGCCCCCACTGTGGTGGCATATTGTGACCAGACCCCGGGAGCAGCCCATGTAGAGAGAGATATACACCAGTGGAACAGAACAGAGCCCTCAGAAATAACACC
>NW_022320183.1:0-743 GCF_002776525.5 Piliocolobus tephrosceles
GGTGTTATTTCTGAGGGCTCTGTTCTGTTCCACTGGTGTATATCTCTCTCTACATGGGCTGCTCCCGGGGTCTGGTCACAATATGCCACCACAGTGGGGGCAGATCACCTTCCTTTTGGGCAGGTGGCGTTTGCTTCTGCAGCTGCTTAACCTCTCGTTTCCAGCTTTCCCTCCGCAGTTTCTTCCACTGTTTTCTCTTGGCAAAGTAATCAGGATACACTGCCTTCTTAGAAGGATGCCAGTCTTCTAAGCACCATTCTGGTACCTTGTAGCACTCATATGTCACATAGGAGGCATATGAGTGACTCTTCCCTAGGAGAGTCAGGGAAGATGTATGGCTGTGGATGCTGACAGTACCAGAATACTTCCTCAGCTTCCTTCAGCAGCTGGGTGGCCTTCATCATATCCTTTTCATTCTTATGTTCTTCACACCAGGCTCTCATCAGATAAGCAAAGTATTGGTATTTGTCGTTTTGGATGCTCCACAACTCGAGGTGGTGCAGTGCCCGCTTTTTTTTTTTTTTTAATTTTTTTATTATACTGTATGTTCTAGGGTACATGTGCACAATGTGCAGGTTTGTTACATATGTATACATGTGCCATGTTGGTGTGCTGCACCCATTAACTTGTCAATTAAATTAGGTATATCTCCTAATGCTATCCCTCCCGCCTCCTCCCACCCCACAACAGGCCCTGGTGTGTGATGTTCCCCTTTCTGTGTCCAAGTGTTCTCATTGTTCAAT
>NW_022320183.1:843-1760 GCF_002776525.5 Piliocolobus tephrosceles
TCTCATTGTTCAATTCCCACCTATGAGTGAGAACATGCAGCGTTTGGTTTTCTATTCTTGCGATAGTTTGCTGAGAATGATGGTTTCCAGCTTCATCCATGTCCCTACAAAGGACATGAACTCATCCTTTTTTGTGGCTGCATAGTATTCCATGGTGTATATGTGCCACATTTTCTTAATCCAGTCTGTCATTGATGGACATTTGGGGTGGTTCCAAGTCTTTTCTATTGTGAACAGTGCCACAGTAAACATACGTGTGCATGTGTCTTTATAGCAGCATGATCTATAATCCTTTGGGTGTATACCCAGTAATGGGATGGCTGGGTCAAATGCTATCTCTAGTTCTAGATCCTTGAGGAATCTCCACACTGTCTTCCACAATGGTTGAACTAGTTTAAAATTCCACCAACAGTATAAAAGTGTTCCTATTTCTCCACATCCTCTCCAGCACCTGTTGTTTCCTGACTTTTTAATGATCTCCATTCTAACTGGTGTGAAATGGTATCTCATTGTGGTTTTGATTTGCATTTCTCTGATGGCCAGTGATGATGAGCATTTTTTCATGTGTCTGCTGGCTGCATAAATGTCTTCTTTTGAGAAGTGTCTGTTCATATCCTTTGCCCACTTTCTGATGGGGTTGTTTGTTTTTTTCTTGTATGTTTGAGTTATTTGTAGTTTCTGGATATTAGCCCTTTGTCAGATGAGTAGATTGTAAAAATTTTCTCCCATTCTGTAGGTTGCCTGTTCACTCTGATGGCAGTTTCTTTTGCTGTGTAGAAGCTCTTTAGTTTAATTAGATCCCATTTGTCAATTCTGGCTTTTGTTGCCATTGCTTTTGGTGTTTTAGACATGAATTCCTTGCCCATGCCTATGTTCTGAATGGTATTGCCTAGGTTTTCTTCTAGGGTTTTTATGGT
>NW_022320184.1:0-13859 GCF_002776525.5 Piliocolobus tephrosceles
TGAAAAAAAAACCTGTCTCCCCAAAATGAAATCTATTTGATTAAAATTATCAGAATCTCCTTGCTGAAGGTGGTATCTAAACTGACTCATGAGTATCTACTACATCCCTGCCTGACACTGCACAAGACACTAGGGATGTGAGCTGAATAAGGAAGTGTTACGGTTTTACAAAATTCACATGCGAATGAGAAGTGAAATAGAGCAGCTCACAACACTGGGGGATGTGTGCTAAGGGACAGCTATGTAGAAGTGCTGTGAGATTCTAGGGAAGGAAATGCCTAACACTGTTTCTGGGAGACTGAGATGGTGTCACGGGAGAAATACAGTCTAGAGTATTAAAAGCTTGGTAGGCATTAACCAAACAAAGGAAGGAGATCAAGTCATTCTGCTGAAGAATAACAACTGCAAAGGCAGAGAGAATTCAAGTGGCTCAGAAGGAGGCAAATATTTTGGAAAGAGCTACTGTATCGTCAAGAGGTAGAGTAGGCAATGGTTAAGGCTAAACCTCCAAGGAGGTTCATTCATTTCAAACCCATTAGGTGCCTACAACATGCTAGTGCCATGATGTACAAACATACTACAGCATCATCCCTGCATTAGAGGAGGTACAAAAACTCTGAATTCAGGTTGATGTCAGATTATAAAGAACCTTTCAGGCAATGTGACAATGTCCTGATCACTTTCACTAACTGTGTCAATAACATTACAGTGCTAACTATCTGCCAGGCTCTGTATTAGACTTCAGAAGCATAAAGAGGAAAGGGCACATTCCTGTCCTTGAGAAGCTTAATTTAATAGAAAAACAGACATAATATCTAGTCCATCCCTAGTCCTTAAATGCAATTAAATCCTGGAAAGAAATGAAATCACTGCACATTGGTGGCTACTTTAGAGATATCTCAAATTCAGTATCCCAAACTGAACATATCATCTTACGTTGATCAAGCACAAACCTTTTCAGTATTCCTATTCCAGTTCATGTCAGCACCATCCATATTAAGATGCAAGATACCAACACAGTCATCACTCTTGATGCTTCCCTCTCCATTGTCGCCTGCTTTCAATTGAGCACCAGACCTGGTAACCCAACTTCCTGAATCTCAAACAGGTGCACTCTTCTCCACCTTCGTTCCAGTGTCTAGTCCAAGCCTAAGCCCTCACCTGACCTGCTTAACTGGCAGCCTCCCAACTTGTCTCTCTGTATACACTCTTGCTCTCCCAACCTTCTTCCTAACAGCAGCCACAGTAATCTTCTCCAAATGAAAATCAGGGCAGGTCTCATTGTTCCCTCAATGATTTCTCACTGCTCTCTGGATAATGATCTAGTCTATTGTAGCAAGATTAATTTATTTTACGGTTCTGTGGCTGGACCAACAAAAGGTAATGGAACTGAAAAGGGTCTAATCACTACCTGATACATGTACTGTGCTTACCTTGAACTGCAGCATTTCATTCTTATGGTAAGTGACATCCAGGCGAAGGGGGCTCACGGGTGTGGAGGGGAAGGCACTGGCATAAACGGAAGACTTTAAGGAGATGTCAGCTGTGGCCCCATGTGAATTATATTGAACATTATTGACAGAGTATAGATCGTTGACAAAATAGCAAAAAGGGACTCCAGAAGAACTGGATGCCTGAAAAGTAAGGGTAAAGTCATAGATCAGCACAGCATGTGGTCTTAAAGTTCTCTAACCTAAACGGGGCTAGAAACATCATTTTCTACCACAATAAAACCAGCCCATCACTGATCACTTGGCAATAACATAAATTTAAATTCCTGGTCTCCAAGCAAAATATTCATTTTAAAAACTTTCACACATGTCCCCACCTACTCATCACATCCAGATCATGTCCCTTAGGAGGGGTCCTTTCTATGAATTTTAAGTAGTTATGTAAGTACCACTGCTATGCTTAAGAAACTATACATTAGGTGTGGAGATTTCCATGCACGTGAACCCCAGCAGCATAGTTACCTCCCAGATACAGCCACGGGCAGCACAGTTTTCTGCAGAAGCGCCATTCTCATCAGGGTAACAGTCTATTTTTTCATCATCCCTTATCTTTATGCTCCACTCCACTGCGTATGCTTCTCCCAGGAGAAGATTGATGTCTGTGATAATCGCAACCTGTAGGAATGCAGAAATCACAAGGAAATTCATCTTTAGGAGACAGGCCTTGCAAGATCTGAGGCTTTTTTTTTTTTTTTTTAGGAAAGAAAATAGAAATTTGACCAGACATTCAACCATCCAACCAACATATGACTTTAGTTTATAAGAGAGAACTGCATATTGGGGCATCTAATTAGCAGCAACAGGGCAAATATCTCCTCTCTAGCAGAATCTTGTACATAGAATAAAGAAAACAACTCGGTCAAATAAAACCCGTCATGATCACCCCTTATTCTTTTCTGCCCTGACTCCTCTTAGCCCTCTGTGTCTTGTCACGCGGGCTCTCTTCTGCACTTCCTCTTTAGCATGACACACGGTGTCACCCAAAGTCAGCTGATCCCCTTGCTCTCCAGTCCCCAAACCAGTATCCCACACTGGCGTGGAGTGGTAGAAAGAACACAGCATTAAGAATCATATGATCTGGTTATCATGTCCACATTTCCATAGAACGCTGAACAAATGATTTCTTTCTTTAATTTTTAATTTTAATGGGTATATGGTAGGTATACATATTTATGGGTTATATGAAATATGTTGATTCAGGCATACAATGCATAATAATCACATCAGGGTAAGTCGGGTATTCTGTTTCATTTCTTTGGGTTTCAATTTTAGCAACAGCAAAATTGAGAGGCTGAAAAAAATCATATATTTCTTTGCATTTTAACAGCCCAGCCTCTTCGTTTCTGTAACCCCAAAGACTCCCATTTTGAAACCTTCCTTGATTACCATTCATTCAAATATTTAATATTTTCTATATACTTTTCTTATCTTTGACATTTCTTTAAACAGCACTTCCCAAGTTCTCACTTGTCTGGAATAATAAAATTCCATTTTAAATTTATCATCCTTCTCCCAGTCTCCTCCCAGTCTAAACCATCTTGTACTTCCCTGTTCTACTAGTCCTCAAAACCCACTCCCACTCCCAGCAATGCTCACACACAGTAGCACAGCCTTCATTTAAGGATCAGCGTGAGGCCCTTTGAGAATTAAATCAAGTTGGTACCGAAGACCCTCCAAAATCTGACCACAAGTTGCCTATGCAAACCCTCCTCATTTTCAAAACTGAATCTTATCTATGCTATTCCAGTCATATAATTGTCACAGTCTAATAATGTAAGGCTGTTCCCCACTTTCCTAACTTTGCTCTTCTTGTGCCTCATTGTAATTATAATTCTATTTGAGGGAAAAGGAAGTGAAATCAGTTAGAGAGAGAACATTGAGAGGCAGAGAAGGGAATAAGAAGGGAAACACCCAACTCATTCTAGCTCTTGCCACCTCATTTTATTCCCAGTCCTCTAACTTCCCCAAAACAGGCCTCATGGTTGCTCTGTTCCTTCAAGAACCCATGCACCCTTGGCAAAAACGAACACCATGATACTACGCAGAATTCTCAATACACCATCTCAACAAAATGGGGTTTTACCTTCAGGTTAGAATCGTAAGTGACTGTAGGAGAAGTCTGACTTGGGACACCATTGTGTTTCACTGTAACATTACCAGGTTCCTCCATCCCAAAAATTTTAATCTCATTAAATGCTAAATTACTGGGGTCCTTGTAGGTTGATTGCGAAATATTCACCTCCAAGCGGTTCTGCAAAACAATTAAGTCCAATTATGCATAAAGGTATGTCTGTACTACACAGATTCTCAAGTCACTCAAATATTCCATTCCAGACCGGATACCCCCCACTGCCCTGAATGCCTCTCTGCTTTCTCTACTAGTGTGTGCTCAAGAAATGCAAAATTATTTTGATAATCCTCTAATTTTAAACAATCATAAAAACACACAGATATTTTAAAACTGTATTTACAAATGCTATTTGCTATATTAATGCCTTCTTTTGAAAACTCTGATGAAATCATAAAGAGAAATGTGCTCACTCATAGCTAATAATGCATATAAAGTTACAAATATAATCACACATACACAATATAAACAAGCACAGATGTGCTAATGGTCAGTCCAAAGCCCACACCTAAGATTCAGAAAAATATGTTACTCACTTGAGTGACAGAAAACTCACATAAAAGATACACTTTATTTGCCACAGTATCTGCAAGTGAGAGAAAGTCAAGTCAGATTCTGGCTTGCCCACCACAGAAAAACAGATTTCACACCCCCACTCTTTTCAGTTACATCCTGATGTCACAAATGGCAGTATTTCCGTTTCCTTATGGATAAATAATATTCCATTGTATTCATTCATCAGTGTACACTTAGAATGTTTCCATACCTTGGCAGTTGCAAATAATGCTGTAATGAATATGGGAGGAGTGAGTGTATCTCTTAAAGATACTGGTTTCATGTACTCTGGATATACACCCAGAAGCGGGATTTCATGGGATTGCAGGGAAGATCTGTTTTTAATTTTCTGAGGAACCTCCATACTATTTTGCATAATAGCTGCAATAATTTACATTCCCACCAACAGTCTAAAAAATTCCATTTTCTCCACACCCTCGCCAGCACTTATGTCTTACCGTTTTTATGATTTCCATGCTAACAGGTGTGAGGGGATATCTCACTGTGATTTTTGATTTGCAATTTCTGTCATTTCCTGATGTTGAGCATCTTTTCACATACCAGTTAGCCACTTGTATGTCTTCCTTGGAAAAACAACTGTTCAGATCCTTCACCCAGTTTGTAATTGGGTCACTGGATCTTTTGCAGTTGCATGAGTTCCATATTTTTTATACTAATCTCTTCTGAGATATATGGTTTGCAAAGATTTTTATCCATTCTGTAGTTTGCCTTTTCACATTGTTGATTGTTTCTTTTGCTGTGCAGGAGCCTTTTATTTGATGTAGTCATGCTTGTTACCTTTTTGGCATTTTGCCTTTGCTTTTGGTATCATATCCAAAGAGTCACTGCCAAGACTACGTCAAGGAGGTTTTTTCGATGTTTTCTTCTAGGAGCTTTACAATTTTAGCCCTTACATTTAAGTTTTTAATTTCTTTCCTCACAGTAGCCAAGATAAGAAAACAGCCTAAGTGTCTATCGGTGGATGAATAGATAAACATATTCTGGGACATATAACAGTAAAATATTTTTCAGACATAAAAAGTAGAACATTCTGCCATTTGCAACAGCATGAATGACTCTGGAGGACATTATACGAAGTGAAATAAGCCAGAGACAGAAAGTCAAATACTGCATGGTCTCACTTATATGTGGAATCTAAAAAAGTCCATCTCTTAGAAGCAGAGCCTACAACAGTTGTTCTTAGAGACTGCGGCCATGGAAAATGGGGAGATGATGGTCAAGGGTACAAACGTTCTGTTAGTAGATGAATAAGTTCTGGGGATCCAGTCTGCAGCACTGGTGGTGATGGATGTGTTCATTAAAATAGCTGTGGTAATCACTACACTATGCCTACATATATTAAATCCTCACATTGTCCCTCTTAAATATATTCAATCTTTATTTACCAACTAAATATTTTACAACTAAATAAATAAATAAATTTTAATCTACATATTAGATTAGATGGACAAGCATCTCCAAGGCCAAGCCATTGTTTTTTCCTTCTCTTTCCTACTGGAACATTGCAAAGATTCCCTTCCAAGTGCTTCCAAGGAATATGCTTCAAGGGAATCTATTTCCTAAACTTCAAGCACAAGAATTGTTAGTATATGGGAGCCACCAATAGGCTAAAACGTATGGCTAGATGAGTACACACTGGAACAGTATATTCTCACTGCCTCACTGGCAGGGGCATGATTTTTATATCACCAACATTTGCTCATAAGAATTTTGGGAGGAAGACATTAACATTGAATTAGGGAACAGTCTTGAAACCTTTTCATCTAAGCACCTACTGACAATAAAATGAGAGCCTATTATAGATATCACGGGCTAATGGGAGAATTATTAGAGGTACAAATGTACTTTCTGTTCATTTGCAGTTCATCTACCACTATCCCTGAATGGTGCGACCAGAAACAAAATACTTCAGTGACTCTTGCTGCTGTGCCTGCTGAGATTTCTCCCACAGCTCAATGACTAGCAGGAGGGAAGGACCATAAGTCACAGGTGCGGGTTTGGAAACAGCAACATGATCGTAACAGCGCTCACCCTTCGTTTCCCCATCATCCCAGAAAAGTTCTCCTTTTGCTTCTTTGTTCTCATCTAGGGCAATGATAAGACCAAGAGGGTTCTTTCGACTGTGGGGAACAAGATTCAAGAGACAGACAGGAGTCAGAGAATTTTGCCAACTGAGTTGATAATATTTCCATCAAATTTCAAACTGGAAAAGATACTAGCAGCAGATGGTTCTCAGAAATGAGAAGCACCCCGAGAGGGGAGACTTCTGGTACTAAAATTCCAACAGTCCTGGCAAACGAAGGAGGCTGATCACCTGGCTGTTAGCGTGTTTTGAAAAGAAATTCAGCCGGGCACGGTGGCTCACGCCTGTAATCCCAGCACTTTGGGGGGTCGAGGCGGGCGGATCACGAGGTCAGGAGATCAAGACCATCCTGGCTAACACAGTGAAACCCCGTCTCTACTAAAAGTACAAAATATTAGCCGGGCTCAGTGGAGGGCGCCTGTAGTACCAGCTACTCAGGAGGCTGAGGAGGAGAATGGCATGAACCCGGGAGGCGGAGCTTGCAGCGAGCCGAGATCCTGCCACTGCTCTCCAGCCTGGGCGACAGAGCGAGCCTCCGTCTCAAAAAGAAAAAAAAAAGAAAAGAAATTCAAAGGGTTGAAGGAAGGACATGAACTACAGTCTTTCAAAATCCATTGGACAGAGTTCTAAAACAGCAGCTTCTGCAAAGGTGTTGTGAATTGTGGCTGTTCCTATTTTGACTTCATCTCAGATGGGAGATTAAAAATGACATTCTTAGACCTATCATCTCACTCCCTTAGACTTCAAAGGGTTATTAAAAATTAGTCAGAGTATAGAGTCTGAAAAAAGATTAACATACAAACAAGCAAACAAAGAAAAACAAGTGCTGAATAATATTGCATGTGGGCTTGAGCGTGATGCTTACATTTTGGTGGACTTCATTACACATTGTTGAGCTAACTGACATGTACAGGAAAACCTGAGTCCTGTCATTCACCTTAAGTGGGTGTTCAGTGCAGGCTCTTGCCAGGGCAGGATGTAGCCCCCACGGACATGAAGATTAATGTGGTCAAGAGGGGCTGGCAAGGTCTTCCACTCTCCTCTTGCGTTCATATCCACACCCTGTGGGCAGAAGAAGGTAAGAGATGACGAAGGAGAAAACAGGCCCCTCCCTGAACAATGCATCCTGCCAGACATCTCATCCTCCCCTCTGAACTTATGCCTGCTCATCACCCTTCACCACTTACCTGCCATTTTCCATTCTGCATTCACCTAGTGCTACATGAAATCTCGCAAGGCTGCTATCATATCTTGTTAGGGTCTCCTGCCTTTGCTTCCACCGTACAAACTACATCTGCCTGATGTGTGACAGAAAGAGGTGCTACTCTCTCACCTGAATCAGAAATCTAACGTAAGGGACCATCCTTCCATCCTACATGTTCTCAACTAGAGCAGGGCTTTTCAGTCTCAGCACTATTGAGATTTGGGGCCAGACAATTCTCTGGTGATGGGGCTATCCTGTGCCTTTTGATATTCAGCCGAATCCTCAGATGTCAACAGCATCTCTCCTCACCCCCACCCTGTTATGACAACCAAAAATATCTCCAGGCATTGCCAAATGTCCCCTGGTAGGCAAAATCCTCTCATTTGAGAGCTTCTACTTTATAGGCAAGAAGCTGTTATTGTTGAGAACAAGCAAACAAATATGCATGGCTCTGTTCCAATAAAACTTTATTTGCAAATCGGCCAACAACCAGATTTTGTTGTAGGCCATAGTTTGCCAGGCTGTGCTCTAGAACGAGTAATAGGTACCCAAACTTGGGAAGATTAATTAAGGTGACACTTCTTCATTAATGTTAACTATGAGATTCATCTTCATCTTAATTAAACATCAAAAATTTCATCTCTTTCTTTTTTTTCTTTTTCTTGAGACAAAGGCTCGTTCCATCACCCAGGCTGGAGTGCAGTGGCACAATCTCAGCTCACTGCAACCTCCGCCTCTCAGGTTCAAACGATTGTCCTGCCTCAGCCTCCCGAGTGGCTGGGACTACAGGCGATCTCCACTACACCAGCTATTTTTTTGCATTTTTAGTAAAGACAGGGTTTCACCTTCTTAGCTAGGATGGTCTCGATCTCCTGACCTTGTGAACTGCTCACCTCGGCCTCCCAAAGTGATGGGATTACAGGTGTAAGCCACAGCACCTGGCCCAATTTCATCTTTTTCTAAACAGTTTGCTCCATGATTTCTTTTGTCTTTCCCTCTTCAATCAAAGATATCTTCTGTTACTGAATGGGAGACTCAACATGCACACTCAGGACAAAGGCCAGTCTCACTTAAAGAAAGCTGGCCACTCCTTCCTAGGGAAGGCCTGGCTGGGAAGCACACAACAGAGCCTTAACATGTTACCACCCTGAGGGCAGATCCAGACTAGGATCAGGAAGGGGAGCCTGGGGCAGTGGCGAGGACTTGGGCTCCAGTGGACTGATAAGAGAAGGAACAAAATTGTACAACCTTCTCCAGTTTTCACCTAATCTCACTGCAATTCCCTTGGATGAAAGGGGCCAGCACATGCTCTGCTTCTTGTTTCCCTGCTTGTACCCCTTTGCTGTATTGCCAGCCCTCAACTATGTTCTCCTCAGAAAATCAGAAGTAGAGGCCTGGTTAGAAACAAAGGAAATACCTCCTTTGATTCTTCCTCAAGAATCAGGATCTGACTTGTCAGGGTCACAGCAAGAGACCACCACCGCAGAGCTGCCCTGGAAGACCCTGGCTTCCCAGTTGGGTCTTTGGGAATCATACTAGCAATGAAACTATGCGGCAAGGAGCTCTTCATTGCTTCTTCATTTCTAAATGGACTTGCACTGCTTAGACTCACAAGGGTTGGGTCCCACACCTCTGTGTGTGTTTTGCACATTGCCTAATCACTTGTGTGCCTTACGTAATTATGTGCATCACCCTTCTTTGAGCATCTATGCTATGGAAGGAGATATTTAATAAAAGAGACAAAACGGCCTCTATACTTACAAACTTATAGCAGGCAAAGATACAAACATTAAAAACAAAAACTATAGTTTGCAACACAATCTCAAATGTTGACTAGCATGTTCCTTTACACAACATGGTAAATAGCAGTGATATAAGGAAGTATTAAAAATTAACACAAAGAGAACACCCACAAAAAATCAGACCCTGAGTGAGATGCTTTATGTGTTATTTCACAACAGTTCTATGAGGGAAGTGGTCTTATCCCACTTGGAGGTGAGAAAACTGAGATTAGAAGGGTTAAAGTGGCTTCTCTAAGACCACACAGCAGGTGGGTTACAGAGCCAGCATTTGACCTAAGGTCCATCAGATGTAAAGCCTTTGTTCTCTCTAGCATATTCCCATGTTGTATAAACATTCAGAAAAACTTACCGTGTAGTAATCGTACCAGCGGGCTCTAGGGAAATATGCAGTGACATTTCTGGCATTCTAAAATGAAATACAAACAAGGTGAGGCAGTGGGCACCATTTTCCAGGACAGAGAAATCAAACTGCTTAGGAAAGAGGTGAAATAATTGTGATGGCTTTGGACCCATCTGCCTCATGTCTCGAGACATTAGCAATTGGGGCAACCTTCTTCCTGTTTTCTTTTTTAAACGGGAGATTTCTCTACCCAAAACAAGTGGCTTCATAAAGCACTTTGGTATCCAGGACTTCAGGAAGAAATAAATCACTGTTTGCTTATAGACATAGACTTACCCCATTTCCTCTTCAAGAGACAAACAAGTGAGGTTGTGTTTGGGTGGAAGAAAATTTTGTGGGTACAATAAGATTTCGGAGCCAGGCGCAGTGGCTCACGCGTGTAATCCCAGCACTGTGGGAGGTCAAGAAGGGCGGATCATGAGGTCAGGATATCGAGACCACCCTGGCTAACATAGTGAAACCCCATCTCTATTAATAATACAAAAAAAATATATTAGCCAGGCATGGTGGCACATGTCTGTAGTTCCAGCTACTCGAGAGGCTAAGGCAAGAGAATCACTAGAACCCGGGTGGCGGAAGTTACAATCAGCCAAGATCACGCCACTGCACTCCAGCCTGGGCAACAAAGTGAGACTCTGTCTCAAAAAAAAAAAAAAAAAAAAAAAAGATTTGGGGTAGGTTCAATTAACTGGTATTTTAATCAGAAGCCTAATCAACAACAGAAGTAAAGAAATGGCTTTTACTGCTGGCAGGCGCTCCTGCACAGGAAGGGAAGGGGTAGCCAGCAGCAATACAAGTACACACATTGCCAAGTAATCCTCCTGAAGAGCTGTAATAGTGCTAGAGGACTCTTATAAATTCTTTACGATACTGCCCCCATCTGACCTTCTATTCCTTATTTTAGTTAACGAAGAAATGACTGTGTCATTGAATGTACCATGAGGTGTTTTCTTCTTGATCATCCTATGAAGCAGAGTTGTTAGGCTCATTTTAAAGACGAAGGAGCTGAGGCCCACAATACCTAAGTGATGGACTTCAGCTCAGGAGAGGAAGAGACACAGGGAGAATAAGAAACCATGTCTTACGACCCCCACCACCTCAGGCCTCTTCTCCTCGTCCTTTTCCCCAAGCCTCACAGCTGGGATCCTCCCCCCATGGGAGGCCTCCATACTCACGTGTTCCAGGACGGGGCTGACCAGGAAGGCAGGGCCCAGCAGGAACTGACTGTCTATGTCCCACGTCACCTGGTCTGACACAAACCTGGAAAGGGAAATGAAGGTGCCCAACAGCGCCCAACAGAGCCCAGCCCGAGACTCTGAAGAAGCTCCTCAAGTTCAGATCCAGTCGGAAATTCAGCTGCCCCTGAGCCATCCTTGCCTTAGCCTAGGCCTGGCTTCATCAGGAGCACCCAGCCTCTGCTCTCCCCACGGAATATGCCCCAAACTTCAGAAATGCTGGGATGTAGATGTGTTCTCTCCTGTAAAATATTACCTCATTTCTTAACCATGGCACATTTTAAATGTAAGGATGGCACTCCTCCCTCAAATCTCTTGCTGAAATCCTTCTTCTGTGACATGGGTCCATATAACCAAACTGACAAAAGATAGATAGGTCTTTGCACAGCCAAATGAGAATGAAACTATTCTATGGTATACTGCATGATTCCAATTTTGTTCATTCTATACATAGCCTTTTTTCATGACCTATGGTACATATAACACTGTGCCAAAGAGAGTAATAAAGTATGGTCTGTGCCTCAGGAGTTCATGTCAAAAGGCAAGCATTTCTTTATTTTGGAAGAATTGTGTATATCAACTCCCGCTATATAGAATGCAATAAGTCATCCATTAGTCATCAGGATCCCTGCTGGACACTCACTCATGAAGCAGAGGCCGCACAACAGTGACGCCCTCCGTGTGGGCCTTATACATCAAGGTATACAGATATGGCAACAGGGTGTATCTGGTCTGCAGGACATTTCTGGAAATATTCACAAAAGCAGCATCCCAGGACACAGGGTCTTGTCTCTAAAGGAGAAAGAAAACAGTGTTGAGAGCTCGCCCTGGAAGTTCTAGGGGATTTAAGAAGGTCACTGAAAGCTTATTCCAGCTGAAGATCGCTCACAGCTAAACAAAAGAAAACTATACATGAGGCCCAGGGAATACTCTAAACAGACTGGAAAGAGTCATGGAAGCTCTCCTAGGACAGCTGATAAAATCTCACTGGAAGACATTCTTTTTGGTACAATTTTGCCTAAAATACTGGAAAAAAAAAAAAATCTGAAGAACACTGAGGGATATGGTTCATGGAGACACCAGGTCGTAACAACGTTTAAGGGTACACTGGGTCATGCACGTAATCCCAGCACTTTTGGAGGCTGAGTCGAGTGGATCACTTGAGCCCAGGAGTCAGAGACCAGCTTGGGAAATATGGCAAGATCCCACCTCTACAAAAAATGCAAAAATTAGCTGGGCACGTTGGTATGTGCCTGTAGTCCCAGTTACTTAGATGGCTGAGGTGGGACAATCGCTTTAGACCCAGAGGCTGCAGTCAGCCATGTTGGGACACGGCACGATCCAGCCTGGACAAAGAGTAAGTACCTGTCCCCACCCCCCCCCCCCCCAAAAAAAACAATAATTTTTAAAAAGATATCCCAAGAAATACAAACTGCGTTAATTTTAGCTCAGAAATGGAGACTGTCTTTGTAGTGACACAGAACACTGGAGGTAGGAGCCACTGTCCTACCCTGGTCCCAATGGTGTTGTGGTTTCTGGAGAAGGGGTAAAAGGCCCCCAGCTGCATCCAGCGAACACACATCTCATATTCAGCATCTTGAAAGAACCCACAGATATCTGCTCCTGTCTGAAACAAGAGGAAAGAAAACAAGCCTGCTGATGATTTCTGAAAGATGTCCCCACCTTCTTGGTGCTTAGGATCCAAAGGACACTCACATAGGATATGCCGAAGAGGCTGAACTCCATCATGCCTGCAATGGGAAGCACAGCTGTGTCACACCAGGCTCTCACCACCCGCAACCTCACCTATTCCCCAAGGATCCCAACTCCCTGCCCTACCAGCACAGGCCCTGGGAAGGAGCCACGCACCAATGATAGATTTCTTCAGCTGATCCCACGCGGCCGTGTTGTCTCCCAGCCAATGTCCTGCCCAGCGGCCAGAAGACGGAAATGTGGAGCGGCTGATGACCACCCCTCGCTGTCCCGTCACCTCCTGCATGGCTCTGGTTGGAGGGCAACAGGAGGTGAACTGAGGGCACGGCCAAGGGAGCAAAGGCCAGAGAGCTTCTGCTCCGGAGCCCTTGAGCCTAGTCAATGTTTGCTGCGTGATTGGAGGGAACATGGGAATCTGAGCTGCAATGGGGCCTCACTCAAAATATGATTCACTTTTGAAATAAAGGGGAGAGATGCCCAGTCTCTGTGTTCCCTTCACCTCCTGTAACTAAAGCTATTGCACCGCCGGCTGCCCTGTGTGACCATTATGGTGTCTCCATGTGTGTCGTTCCCACCAGGATCATTAAGTGTTTCACTGGTGGGACCATGTCTTATTTAAATCTGTCCTCCTCCTTTTAATCAGAGGGCCTGGCTCCACGTCAATGAGCATTTGCTTAATAAGAATCATTACACGGTTGTCATGAGAATCTTCTTAATCCTTGGAATGGGAATGAAAGAAAACTACGGTGGCTGTGTCAGTCCCTGGCAATCCCTCCGGGTTGTGACAGCTGGAGAGGGCAGAGACTCACTCGTATGTGGGTCTGGTCTGGGACCACCCGTACAGGTTGTGCACGTTGTAGTGCTGCACCGGGGAGCCGTCTGGGAGGATCTGCTGACTCTCCATGCACAGGGTCTTGCTGCTCAGGCCCCAGTCCCTGGACTCCAAATCTGACGAGGAAGAACGGGTGAGGTGAAATCCAACCCCGAATCTGTTTATCCCTGACCTCTCCGCAAGGGATTGGACACTGGATCTTAAGACAAACTTGAGTCCTGCCTGTGTCACTCTCCATCTTCCCAGAGACACGAGCACAGCAACCCCAGCTCTGAGCTGCAATGGCACCTGCAGTGTTTCCAACATCAAGTTCACTGAAGAAAGCGGAGGTGTAAGGAAGAAGGTACAGCTGTCGAATACTACGTGACAGACTCC
>NW_022320185.1:0-13859 GCF_002776525.5 Piliocolobus tephrosceles
GGAGTCTGTCACGTAGTATTCGACAGCTGTACCTTCTTCCTTACACCTCCGCTTTCTTCAGTGAACTTGATGTTGGAAACACTGCAGGTGCCATTGCAGCTCAGAGCTGGGGTTGCTGTGCTCGTGTCTCTGGGAAGATGGAGAGTGACACAGGCAGGACTCAAGTTTGTCTTAAGATCCAGTGTCCAATCCCTTGCGGAGAGGTCAGGGATAAACAGATTCGGGGTTGGATTTCACCTCACCCGTTCTTCCTCGTCAGATTTGGAGTCCAGGGACTGGGGCCTGAGCAGCAAGACCCTGTGCATGGAGAGTCAGCAGATCCTCCCAGACGGCTCCCCGGTGCAGCACTACAACGTGCACAACCTGTACGGGTGGTCCCAGACCAGACCCACATACGAGTGAGTCTCTGCCCTCTCCAGCTGTCACAACCCGGAGGGATTGCCAGGGACTGACACAGCCACCGTAGTTTTCTTTCATTCCCATTCCAAGGATTAAGAAGATTCTCATGACAACCGTGTAATGATTCTTATTAAGCAAATGCTCATTGACGTGGAGCCAGGCCCTCTGATTAAAAGGAGGAGGACAGATTTAAATAAGACATGGTCCCACCAGTGAAACACTTAATGATCCTGGTGGGAACGACACACATGGAGACACCATAATGGTCACACAGGGCAGCCGGCGGTGCAATAGCTTTAGTTACAGGAGGTGAAGGGAACACAGAGACTGGGCATCTCTCCCCTTTATTTCAAAAGTGAATCATATTTTGAGTGAGGCCCCATTGCAGCTCAGATTCCCATGTTCCCTCCAATCACGCAGCAAACATTGACTAGGCTCAAGGGCTCCGGAGCAGAAGCTCTCTGGCCTTTGCTCCCTTGGCCGTGCCCTCAGTTCACCTCCTGTTGCCCTCCAACCAGAGCCATGCAGGAGGTGACGGGACAGCGAGGGGTGGTCATCAGCCGCTCCACATTTCCGTCTTCTGGCCGCTGGGCAGGACATTGGCTGGGAGACAACACGGCCGCGTGGGATCAGCTGAAGAAATCTATCATTGGTGCGTGGCTCCTTCCCAGGGCCTGTGCTGGTAGGGCAGGGAGTTGGGATCCTTGGGGAATAGGTGAGGTTGCGGGTGGTGAGAGCCTGGTGTGACACAGCTGTGCTTCCCATTGCAGGCATGATGGAGTTCAGCCTCTTCGGCATATCCTATGTGAGTGTCCTTTGGATCCTAAGCACCAAGAAGGTGGGGACATCTTTCAGAAATCATCAGCAGGCTTGTTTTCTTTCCTCTTGTTTCAGACAGGAGCAGATATCTGTGGGTTCTTTCAAGATGCTGAATATGAGATGTGTGTTCGCTGGATGCAGCTGGGGGCCTTTTACCCCTTCTCCAGAAACCACAACACCATTGGGACCAGGGTAGGACAGTGGCTCCTACCTCCAGTGTTCTGTGTCACTACAAAGACAGTCTCCATTTCTGAGCTAAAATTAACGCAGTTTGTATTTCTTGGGATATCTTTTTAAAAATTATTGTTTTTTTTGGGGGGGGGGGGGGTGGGGACAGGTACTTACTCTTTGTCCAGGCTGGATCGTGCCGTGTCCCAACATGGCTGACTGCAGCCTCTGGGTCTAAAGCGATTGTCCCACCTCAGCCATCTAAGTAACTGGGACTACAGGCACATACCAACGTGCCCAGCTAATTTTTGCATTTTTTGTAGAGGTGGGATCTTGCCATATTTCCCAAGCTGGTCTCTGACTCCTGGGCTCAAGTGATCCACTCGACTCAGCCTCCAAAAGTGCTGGGATTACGTGCATGACCCAGTGTACCCTTAAACGTTGTTACGACCTGGTGTCTCCATGAACCATATCCCTCAGTGTTCTTCAGATTTTTTTTTTTTTCCAGTATTTTAGGCAAAATTGTACCAAAAAGAATGTCTTCCAGTGAGATTTTATCAGCTGTCCTAGGAGAGCTTCCATGACTCTTTCCAGTCTGTTTAGAGTATTCCCTGGGCCTCATGTATAGTTTTCTTTTGTTTAGCTGTGAGCGATCTTCAGCTGGAATAAGCTTTCAGTGACCTTCTTAAATCCCCTAGAACTTCCAGGGCGAGCTCTCAACACTGTTTTCTTTCTCCTTTAGAGACAAGACCCTGTGTCCTGGGATGCTGCTTTTGTGAATATTTCCAGAAATGTCCTGCAGACCAGATACACCCTGTTGCCATATCTGTATACCTTGATGTATAAGGCCCACACGGAGGGCGTCACTGTTGTGCGGCCTCTGCTTCATGAGTGAGTGTCCAGCAGGGATCCTGATGACTAATGGATGACTTATTGCATTCTATATAGCGGGAGTTGATATACACAATTCTTCCAAAATAAAGAAATGCTTGCCTTTTGACATGAACTCCTGAGGCACAGACCATACTTTATTACTCTCTTTGGCACAGTGTTATATGTACCATAGGTCATGAAAAAAGGCTATGTATAGAATGAACAAAATTGGAATCATGCAGTATACCATAGAATAGTTTCATTCTCATTTGGCTGTGCAAAGACCTATCTATCTTTTGTCAGTTTGGTTATATGGACCCATGTCACAGAAGAAGGATTTCAGCAAGAGATTTGAGGGAGGAGTGCCATCCTTACATTTAAAATGTGCCATGGTTAAGAAATGAGGTAATATTTTACAGGAGAGAACACATCTACATCCCAGCATTTCTGAAGTTTGGGGCATATTCCGTGGGGAGAGCAGAGGCTGGGTGCTCCTGATGAAGCCAGGCCTAGGCTAAGGCAAGGATGGCTCAGGGGCAGCTGAATTTCCGACTGGATCTGAACTTGAGGAGCTTCTTCAGAGTCTCGGGCTGGGCTCTGTTGGGCGCTGTTGGGCACCTTCATTTCCCTTTCCAGGTTTGTGTCAGACCAGGTGACGTGGGACATAGACAGTCAGTTCCTGCTGGGCCCTGCCTTCCTGGTCAGCCCCGTCCTGGAACACGTGAGTATGGAGGCCTCCCATGGGGGGAGGATCCCAGCTGTGAGGCTTGGGGAAAAGGACGAGGAGAAGAGGCCTGAGGTGGTGGGGGTCGTAAGACATGGTTTCTTATTCTCCCTGTGTCTCTTCCTCTCCTGAGCTGAAGTCCATCACTTAGGTATTGTGGGCCTCAGCTCCTTCGTCTTTAAAATGAGCCTAACAACTCTGCTTCATAGGATGATCAAGAAGAAAACACCTCATGGTACATTCAATGACACAGTCATTTCTTCGTTAACTAAAATAAGGAATAGAAGGTCAGATGGGGGCAGTATCGTAAAGAATTTATAAGAGTCCTCTAGCACTATTACAGCTCTTCAGGAGGATTACTTGGCAATGTGTGTACTTGTATTGCTGCTGGCTACCCCTTCCCTTCCTGTGCAGGAGCGCCTGCCAGCAGTAAAAGCCATTTCTTTACTTCTGTTGTTGATTAGGCTTCTGATTAAAATACCAGTTAATTGAACCTACCCCAAATCTTTTTTTTTTTTTTTTTTTTTTTTGAGACAGAGTCTCACTTTGTTGCCCAGGCTGGAGTGCAGTGGCGTGATCTTGGCTGATTGTAACTTCCGCCACCCGGGTTCTAGTGATTCTCTTGCCTTAGCCTCTCGAGTAGCTGGAACTACAGACATGTGCCACCATGCCTGGCTAATATATTTTTTTTGTATTATTAATAGAGATGGGGTTTCACTATGTTAGCCAGGGTGGTCTCGATATCCTGACCTCATGATCCGCCCTTCTTGACCTCCCACAGTGCTGGGATTACACGCGTGAGCCACTGCGCCTGGCTCCGAAATCTTATTGTACCCACAAAATTTTCTTCCACCCAAACACAACCTCACTTGTTTGTCTCTTGAAGAGGAAATGGGGTAAGTCTATGTCTATAAGCAAACAGTGATTTATTTCTTCCTGAAGTCCTGGATACCAAAGTGCTTTATGAAGCCACTTGTTTTGGGTAGAGAAATCTCCCGTTTAAAAAAGAAAACAGGAAGAAGGTTGCCCCAATTGCTAATGTCTCGAGACATGAGGCAGATGGGTCCAAAGCCATCACAATTATTTCACCTCTTTCCTAAGCAGTTTGATTTCTCTGTCCTGGAAAATGGTGCCCACTGCCTCACCTTGTTTGTATTTCATTTTAGAATGCCAGAAATGTCACTGCATATTTCCCTAGAGCCCGCTGGTACGATTACTACACGGTAAGTTTTTCTGAATGTTTATACAACATGGGAATATGCTAGAGAGAACAAAGGCTTTACATCTGATGGACCTTAGGTCAAATGCTGGCTCTGTAACCCACCTGCTGTGTGGTCTTAGAGAAGCCACTTTAACCCTTCTAATCTCAGTTTTCTCACCTCCAAGTGGGATAAGACCACTTCCCTCATAGAACTGTTGTGAAATAACACATAAAGCATCTCACTCAGGGTCTGATTTTTTGTGGGTGTTCTCTTTGTGTTAATTTTTAATACTTCCTTATATCACTGCTATTTACCATGTTGTGTAAAGGAACATGCTAGTCAACATTTGAGATTGTGTTGCAAACTATAGTTTTTGTTTTTAATGTTTGTATCTTTGCCTGCTATAAGTTTGTAAGTATAGAGGCCGTTTTGTCTCTTTTATTAAATATCTCCTTCCATAGCATAGATGCTCAAAGAAGGGTGATGCACATAATTACGTAAGGCACACAAGTGATTAGGCAATGTGCAAAACACACACAGAGGTGTGGGACCCAACCCTTGTGAGTCTAAGCAGTGCAAGTCCATTTAGAAATGAAGAAGCAATGAAGAGCTCCTTGCCGCATAGTTTCATTGCTAGTATGATTCCCAAAGACCCAACTGGGAAGCCAGGGTCTTCCAGGGCAGCTCTGCGGTGGTGGTCTCTTGCTGTGACCCTGACAAGTCAGATCCTGATTCTTGAGGAAGAATCAAAGGAGGTATTTCCTTTGTTTCTAACCAGGCCTCTACTTCTGATTTTCTGAGGAGAACATAGTTGAGGGCTGGCAATACAGCAAAGGGGTACAAGCAGGGAAACAAGAAGCAGAGCATGTGCTGGCCCCTTTCATCCAAGGGAATTGCAGTGAGATTAGGTGAAAACTGGAGAAGGTTGTACAATTTTGTTCCTTCTCTTATCAGTCCACTGGAGCCCAAGTCCTCGCCACTGCCCCAGGCTCCCCTTCCTGATCCTAGTCTGGATCTGCCCTCAGGGTGGTAACATGTTAAGGCTCTGTTGTGTGCTTCCCAGCCAGGCCTTCCCTAGGAAGGAGTGGCCAGCTTTCTTTAAGTGAGACTGGCCTTTGTCCTGAGTGTGCATGTTGAGTCTCCCATTCAGTAACAGAAGATATCTTTGATTGAAGAGGGAAAGACAAAAGAAATCATGGAGCAAACTGTTTAGAAAAAGATGAAATTGGGCCAGGTGCTGTGGCTTACACCTGTAATCCCATCACTTTGGGAGGCCGAGGTGAGCAGTTCACAAGGTCAGGAGATCGAGACCATCCTAGCTAAGAAGGTGAAACCCTGTCTTTACTAAAAATGCAAAAAAATAGCTGGTGTAGTGGAGATCGCCTGTAGTCCCAGCCACTCGGGAGGCTGAGGCAGGACAATCGTTTGAACCTGAGAGGCGGAGGTTGCAGTGAGCTGAGATTGTGCCACTGCACTCCAGCCTGGGTGATGGAACGAGCCTTTGTCTCAAGAAAAAGAAAAAAAAGAAAGAGATGAAATTTTTGATGTTTAATTAAGATGAAGATGAATCTCATAGTTAACATTAATGAAGAAGTGTCACCTTAATTAATCTTCCCAAGTTTGGGTACCTATTACTCGTTCTAGAGCACAGCCTGGCAAACTATGGCCTACAACAAAATCTGGTTGTTGGCCGATTTGCAAATAAAGTTTTATTGGAACAGAGCCATGCATATTTGTTTGCTTGTTCTCAACAATAACAGCTTCTTGCCTATAAAGTAGAAGCTCTCAAATGAGAGGATTTTGCCTACCAGGGGACATTTGGCAATGCCTGGAGATATTTTTGGTTGTCATAACAGGGTGGGGGTGAGGAGAGATGCTGTTGACATCTGAGGATTCGGCTGAATATCAAAAGGCACAGGATAGCCCCATCACCAGAGAATTGTCTGGCCCCAAATCTCAATAGTGCTGAGACTGAAAAGCCCTGCTCTAGTTGAGAACATGTAGGATGGAAGGATGGTCCCTTACGTTAGATTTCTGATTCAGGTGAGAGAGTAGCACCTCTTTCTGTCACACATCAGGCAGATGTAGTTTGTACGGTGGAAGCAAAGGCAGGAGACCCTAACAAGATATGATAGCAGCCTTGCGAGATTTCATGTAGCACTAGGTGAATGCAGAATGGAAAATGGCAGGTAAGTGGTGAAGGGTGATGAGCAGGCATAAGTTCAGAGGGGAGGATGAGATGTCTGGCAGGATGCATTGTTCAGGGAGGGGCCTGTTTTCTCCTTCGTCATCTCTTACCTTCTTCTGCCCACAGGGTGTGGATATGAACGCAAGAGGAGAGTGGAAGACCTTGCCAGCCCCTCTTGACCACATTAATCTTCATGTCCGTGGGGGCTACATCCTGCCCTGGCAAGAGCCTGCACTGAACACCCACTTAAGGTGAATGACAGGACTCAGGTTTTCCTGTACATGTCAGTTAGCTCAACAATGTGTAATGAAGTCCACCAAAATGTAAGCATCACGCTCAAGCCCACATGCAATATTATTCAGCACTTGTTTTTCTTTGTTTGCTTGTTTGTATGTTAATCTTTTTTCAGACTCTATACTCTGACTAATTTTTAATAACCCTTTGAAGTCTAAGGGAGTGAGATGATAGGTCTAAGAATGTCATTTTTAATCTCCCATCTGAGATGAAGTCAAAATAGGAACAGCCACAATTCACAACACCTTTGCAGAAGCTGCTGTTTTAGAACTCTGTCCAATGGATTTTGAAAGACTGTAGTTCATGTCCTTCCTTCAACCCTTTGAATTTCTTTTCTTTTTTTTTTCTTTTTGAGACGGAGGCTCGCTCTGTCGCCCAGGCTGGAGAGCAGTGGCAGGATCTCGGCTCGCTGCAAGCTCCGCCTCCCGGGTTCATGCCATTCTCCTCCTCAGCCTCCTGAGTAGCTGGTACTACAGGCGCCCTCCACTGAGCCCGGCTAATATTTTGTACTTTTAGTAGAGACGGGGTTTCACTGTGTTAGCCAGGATGGTCTTGATCTCCTGACCTCGTGATCCGCCCGCCTCGACCCCCCAAAGTGCTGGGATTACAGGCGTGAGCCACCGTGCCCGGCTGAATTTCTTTTCAAAACACGCTAACAGCCAGGTGATCAGCCTCCTTCGTTTGCCAGGACTGTTGGAATTTTAGTACCAGAAGTCTCCCCTCTCGGGGTGCTTCTCATTTCTGAGAACCATCTGCTGCTAGTATCTTTTCCAGTTTGAAATTTGATGGAAATATTATCAACTCAGTTGGCAAAATTCTCTGACTCCTGTCTGTCTCTTGAATCTTGTTCCCCACAGTCGAAAGAACCCTCTTGGTCTTATCATTGCCCTAGATGAGAACAAAGAAGCAAAAGGAGAACTTTTCTGGGATGATGGGGAAACGAAGGGTGAGCGCTGTTACGATCATGTTGCTGTTTCCAAACCCGCACCTGTGACTTATGGTCCTTCCCTCCTGCTAGTCATTGAGCTGTGGGAGAAATCTCAGCAGGCACAGCAGCAAGAGTCACTGAAGTATTTTGTTTCTGGTCGCACCATTCAGGGATAGTGGTAGATGAACTGCAAATGAACAGAAAGTACATTTGTACCTCTAATAATTCTCCCATTAGCCCGTGATATCTATAATAGGCTCTCATTTTATTGTCAGTAGGTGCTTAGATGAAAAGGTTTCAAGACTGTTCCCTAATTCAATGTTAATGTCTTCCTCCCAAAATTCTTATGAGCAAATGTTGGTGATATAAAAATCATGCCCCTGCCAGTGAGGCAGTGAGAATATACTGTTCCAGTGTGTACTCATCTAGCCATACGTTTTAGCCTATTGGTGGCTCCCATATACTAACAATTCTTGTGCTTGAAGTTTAGGAAATAGATTCCCTTGAAGCATATTCCTTGGAAGCACTTGGAAGGGAATCTTTGCAATGTTCCAGTAGGAAAGAGAAGGAAAAAACAATGGCTTGGCCTTGGAGATGCTTGTCCATCTAATCTAATATGTAGATTAAAATTTATTTATTTATTTAGTTGTAAAATATTTAGTTGGTAAATAAAGATTGAATATATTTAAGAGGGACAATGTGAGGATTTAATATATGTAGGCATAGTGTAGTGATTACCACAGCTATTTTAATGAACACATCCATCACCACCAGTGCTGCAGACTGGATCCCCAGAACTTATTCATCTACTAACAGAACGTTTGTACCCTTGACCATCATCTCCCCATTTTCCATGGCCGCAGTCTCTAAGAACAACTGTTGTAGGCTCTGCTTCTAAGAGATGGACTTTTTTAGATTCCACATATAAGTGAGACCATGCAGTATTTGACTTTCTGTCTCTGGCTTATTTCACTTCGTATAATGTCCTCCAGAGTCATTCATGCTGTTGCAAATGGCAGAATGTTCTACTTTTTATGTCTGAAAAATATTTTACTGTTATATGTCCCAGAATATGTTTATCTATTCATCCACCGATAGACACTTAGGCTGTTTTCTTATCTTGGCTACTGTGAGGAAAGAAATTAAAAACTTAAATGTAAGGGCTAAAATTGTAAAGCTCCTAGAAGAAAACATCGAAAAAACCTCCTTGACGTAGTCTTGGCAGTGACTCTTTGGATATGATACCAAAAGCAAAGGCAAAATGCCAAAAAGGTAACAAGCATGACTACATCAAATAAAAGGCTCCTGCACAGCAAAAGAAACAATCAACAATGTGAAAAGGCAAACTACAGAATGGATAAAAATCTTTGCAAACCATATATCTCAGAAGAGATTAGTATAAAAAATATGGAACTCATGCAACTGCAAAAGATCCAGTGACCCAATTACAAACTGGGTGAAGGATCTGAACAGTTGTTTTTCCAAGGAAGACATACAAGTGGCTAACTGGTATGTGAAAAGATGCTCAACATCAGGAAATGACAGAAATTGCAAATCAAAAATCACAGTGAGATATCCCCTCACACCTGTTAGCATGGAAATCATAAAAACGGTAAGACATAAGTGCTGGCGAGGGTGTGGAGAAAATGGAATTTTTTAGACTGTTGGTGGGAATGTAAATTATTGCAGCTATTATGCAAAATAGTATGGAGGTTCCTCAGAAAATTAAAAACAGATCTTCCCTGCAATCCCATGAAATCCCGCTTCTGGGTGTATATCCAGAGTACATGAAACCAGTATCTTTAAGAGATACACTCACTCCTCCCATATTCATTACAGCATTATTTGCAACTGCCAAGGTATGGAAACATTCTAAGTGTACACTGATGAATGAATACAATGGAATATTATTTATCCATAAGGAAACGGAAATACTGCCATTTGTGACATCAGGATGTAACTGAAAAGAGTGGGGGTGTGAAATCTGTTTTTCTGTGGTGGGCAAGCCAGAATCTGACTTGACTTTCTCTCACTTGCAGATACTGTGGCAAATAAAGTGTATCTTTTATGTGAGTTTTCTGTCACTCAAGTGAGTAACATATTTTTCTGAATCTTAGGTGTGGGCTTTGGACTGACCATTAGCACATCTGTGCTTGTTTATATTGTGTATGTGTGATTATATTTGTAACTTTATATGCATTATTAGCTATGAGTGAGCACATTTCTCTTTATGATTTCATCAGAGTTTTCAAAAGAAGGCATTAATATAGCAAATAGCATTTGTAAATACAGTTTTAAAATATCTGTGTGTTTTTATGATTGTTTAAAATTAGAGGATTATCAAAATAATTTTGCATTTCTTGAGCACACACTAGTAGAGAAAGCAGAGAGGCATTCAGGGCAGTGGGGGGTATCCGGTCTGGAATGGAATATTTGAGTGACTTGAGAATCTGTGTAGTACAGACATACCTTTATGCATAATTGGACTTAATTGTTTTGCAGAACCGCTTGGAGGTGAATATTTCGCAATCAACCTACAAGGACCCCAGTAATTTAGCATTTAATGAGATTAAAATTTTTGGGATGGAGGAACCTGGTAATGTTACAGTGAAACACAATGGTGTCCCAAGTCAGACTTCTCCTACAGTCACTTACGATTCTAACCTGAAGGTAAAACCCCATTTTGTTGAGATGGTGTATTGAGAATTCTGCGTAGTATCATGGTGTTCGTTTTTGCCAAGGGTGCATGGGTTCTTGAAGGAACAGAGCAACCATGAGGCCTGTTTTGGGGAAGTTAGAGGACTGGGAATAAAATGAGGTGGCAAGAGCTAGAATGAGTTGGGTGTTTCCCTTCTTATTCCCTTCTCTGCCTCTCAATGTTCTCTCTCTAACTGATTTCACTTCCTTTTCCCTCAAATAGAATTATAATTACAATGAGGCACAAGAAGAGCAAAGTTAGGAAAGTGGGGAACAGCCTTACATTATTAGACTGTGACAATTATATGACTGGAATAGCATAGATAAGATTCAGTTTTGAAAATGAGGAGGGTTTGCATAGGCAACTTGTGGTCAGATTTTGGAGGGTCTTCGGTACCAACTTGATTTAATTCTCAAAGGGCCTCACGCTGATCCTTAAATGAAGGCTGTGCTACTGTGTGTGAGCATTGCTGGGAGTGGGAGTGGGTTTTGAGGACTAGTAGAACAGGGAAGTACAAGATGGTTTAGACTGGGAGGAGACTGGGAGAAGGATGATAAATTTAAAATGGAATTTTATTATTCCAGACAAGTGAGAACTTGGGAAGTGCTGTTTAAAGAAATGTCAAAGATAAGAAAAGTATATAGAAAATATTAAATATTTGAATGAATGGTAATCAAGGAAGGTTTCAAAATGGGAGTCTTTGGGGTTACAGAAACGAAGAGGCTGGGCTGTTAAAATGCAAAGAAATATATGATTTTTTTCAGCCTCTCAATTTTGCTGTTGCTAAAATTGAAACCCAAAGAAATGAAACAGAATACCCGACTTACCCTGATGTGATTATTATGCATTGTATGCCTGAATCAACATATTTCATATAACCCATAAATATGTATACCTACCATATACCCATTAAAATTAAAAATTAAAGAAAGAAATCATTTGTTCAGCGTTCTATGGAAATGTGGACATGATAACCAGATCATATGATTCTTAATGCTGTGTTCTTTCTACCACTCCACGCCAGTGTGGGATACTGGTTTGGGGACTGGAGAGCAAGGGGATCAGCTGACTTTGGGTGACACCGTGTGTCATGCTAAAGAGGAAGTGCAGAAGAGAGCCCGCGTGACAAGACACAGAGGGCTAAGAGGAGTCAGGGCAGAAAAGAATAAGGGGTGATCATGACGGGTTTTATTTGACCGAGTTGTTTTCTTTATTCTATGTACAAGATTCTGCTAGAGAGGAGATATTTGCCCTGTTGCTGCTAATTAGATGCCCCAATATGCAGTTCTCTCTTATAAACTAAAGTCATATGTTGGTTGGATGGTTGAATGTCTGGTCAAATTTCTATTTTCTTTCCTAAAAAAAAAAAAAAAAAGCCTCAGATCTTGCAAGGCCTGTCTCCTAAAGATGAATTTCCTTGTGATTTCTGCATTCCTACAGGTTGCGATTATCACAGACATCAATCTTCTCCTGGGAGAAGCATACGCAGTGGAGTGGAGCATAAAGATAAGGGATGATGAAAAAATAGACTGTTACCCTGATGAGAATGGCGCTTCTGCAGAAAACTGTGCTGCCCGTGGCTGTATCTGGGAGGTAACTATGCTGCTGGGGTTCACGTGCATGGAAATCTCCACACCTAATGTATAGTTTCTTAAGCATAGCAGTGGTACTTACATAACTACTTAAAATTCATAGAAAGGACCCCTCCTAAGGGACATGATCTGGATGTGATGAGTAGGTGGGGACATGTGTGAAAGTTTTTAAAATGAATATTTTGCTTGGAGACCAGGAATTTAAATTTATGTTATTGCCAAGTGATCAGTGATGGGCTGGTTTTATTGTGGTAGAAAATGATGTTTCTAGCCCCGTTTAGGTTAGAGAACTTTAAGACCACATGCTGTGCTGATCTATGACTTTACCCTTACTTTTCAGGCATCCAGTTCTTCTGGAGTCCCTTTTTGCTATTTTGTCAACGATCTATACTCTGTCAATAATGTTCAATATAATTCACATGGGGCCACAGCTGACATCTCCTTAAAGTCTTCCGTTTATGCCAGTGCCTTCCCCTCCACACCCGTGAGCCCCCTTCGCCTGGATGTCACTTACCATAAGAATGAAATGCTGCAGTTCAAGGTAAGCACAGTACATGTATCAGGTAGTGATTAGACCCTTTTCAGTTCCATTACCTTTTGTTGGTCCAGCCACAGAACCGTAAAATAAATTAATCTTGCTACAATAGACTAGATCATTATCCAGAGAGCAGTGAGAAATCATTGAGGGAACAATGAGACCTGCCCTGATTTTCATTTGGAGAAGATTACTGTGGCTGCTGTTAGGAAGAAGGTTGGGAGAGCAAGAGTGTATACAGAGAGACAAGTTGGGAGGCTGCCAGTTAAGCAGGTCAGGTGAGGGCTTAGGCTTGGACTAGACACTGGAACGAAGGTGGAGAAGAGTGCACCTGTTTGAGATTCAGGAAGTTGGGTTACCAGGTCTGGTGCTCAATTGAAAGCAGGCGACAATGGAGAGGGAAGCATCAAGAGTGATGACTGTGTTGGTATCTTGCATCTTAATATGGATGGTGCTGACATGAACTGGAATAGGAATACTGAAAAGGTTTGTGCTTGATCAACGTAAGATGATATGTTCAGTTTGGGATACTGAATTTGAGATATCTCTAAAGTAGCCACCAATGTGCAGTGATTTCATTTCTTTCCAGGATTTAATTGCATTTAAGGACTAGGGATGGACTAGATATTATGTCTGTTTTTCTATTAAATTAAGCTTCTCAAGGACAGGAATGTGCCCTTTCCTCTTTATGCTTCTGAAGTCTAATACAGAGCCTGGCAGATAGTTAGCACTGTAATGTTATTGACACAGTTAGTGAAAGTGATCAGGACATTGTCACATTGCCTGAAAGGTTCTTTATAATCTGACATCAACCTGAATTCAGAGTTTTTGTACCTCCTCTAATGCAGGGATGATGCTGTAGTATGTTTGTACATCATGGCACTAGCATGTTGTAGGCACCTAATGGGTTTGAAATGAATGAACCTCCTTGGAGGTTTAGCCTTAACCATTGCCTACTCTACCTCTTGACGATACAGTAGCTCTTTCCAAAATATTTGCCTCCTTCTGAGCCACTTGAATTCTCTCTGCCTTTGCAGTTGTTATTCTTCAGCAGAATGACTTGATCTCCTTCCTTTGTTTGGTTAATGCCTACCAAGCTTTTAATACTCTAGACTGTATTTCTCCCGTGACACCATCTCAGTCTCCCAGAAACAGTGTTAGGCATTTCCTTCCCTAGAATCTCACAGCACTTCTACATAGCTGTCCCTTAGCACACATCCCCCAGTGTTGTGAGCTGCTCTATTTCACTTCTCATTCGCATGTGAATTTTGTAAAACCGTAACACTTCCTTATTCAGCTCACATCCCTAGTGTCTTGTGCAGTGTCAGGCAGGGATGTAGTAGATACTCATGAGTCAGTTTAGATACCACCTTCAGCAAGGAGATTCTGATAATTTTAATCAAATAGATTTCATTTTGGGGAGACAGGTTTTTTTTTCA
>NW_022320186.1:0-12342 GCF_002776525.5 Piliocolobus tephrosceles
GGTGTAAGGAAGAAGGTACAGCTGTCGAATACTACGTGACAGACTCCTTTTTAGGCTTCCGACTTGCCAATTATGTCCATAATTTTATGAAGAAGACATCATTATCTGTCTTTTACAGTTTAGCAAACCAAGATTGGGAAATATCGCATAATCTCTGAAAAGTCACAAAACTCCTAGAGAGAACAATTTCTGGAGCCAAGATATGAACCCAAGTATAACTCCAAAGTCCATCAGCTCCATCTGAAGGGGAAGCCAGTAATTCCCACCCATTAATGACACAAGAAATTCCTGTGATGGAATTCACACAAGCCGAAAAACTAAGAAACCGAGCTGTGAGAATCCTTTGTGGCATGAGCACTGCTAAGTGCTTTCTGGACAAATTTCAGGAAATTTGCTCAATGAATCTAGTCACTTGCACATGCCCGTCTGGGTAAAGCAAGTGCAGCGTTTTTGTCTCTGGTCCCTAGTAAACCACAGCAGCCATGAGGATGTGCCCTGAGCTGTGCAGGCACAATCCTGGCCTCTGGGCTCCTCCAGTGGCCATCTTTCCAGTCCTAGCTCTGCCAGTCAAGGAGACCAAGGGTTCTTACATGGCATGTAGGGAGGGTGGTTCAGAGAGGCGTCCCTGCAGCCTGGAGAAACTGCCCCATTCACGAAGCTTGCTGGTTCATTCATATCCTAGAAATGCCAAACACAGACATACCTCACTTTTTAAGATAATTATGTCCGGCCAATTCTGAGCCAAGGAAGCAGTGAATACATTGTTCAACATCCGGTAATCCCTGTAGATGTCAGCCCTGGGAACTTCATCAAATCCTGGTGAGAACTGGCTGGAAAGACTAATTCACTCCTACAGAATGACGGGCTAGAGGTTTTAAAAAATAAATCTCTTCCCAGGTGGCTCTGAGGCAATCAAATTTCCAAGAAATTCCTAGTAATTTATCTCCAGGATTTTTGGTTTTTTCCAATTTTTTGAGACGGAACTTCGCTCTTGTTTCCCAGGCTGGAGTGTAATGGTGTGATTTCGGCTCACCGCAAACTCTGCCTCCTATGTTCAAGCCATTCTCCTGCCTCAGCCTTCCGAGTAGCTGGGATTATAGGCATACCCCACCACACCCGACTAAGTTTGTATTTTTAGTAGAGACAGGGTTTCTCCAAGTTGGTCAGGCTGGTCTCAAATTCCCAACCTCAGGTGATCCGCCCACCTCAGCCTCCCAAAGTACTGGGATTACAGGCGTGAGCCACCACACCTGGTCTGGTCTGACACGTTTTACAGTAGGAGCGTTAGGTCCGGTACACGGTCTGAGGGCTAGCAGGGATGTCCCACTCCTGAGAGGAGGAAGTATCTGATATGTCCAAAGTCTTCCTTGGACAATGACTATCCTCTTGACTGAAGGTCAGTGCTACATATATATACTCAGGCACACAAAGATAGACATGTGCCACAGGGACACAGACACACACACACACTTACAATCCACAGGCCATCAAACTTCAAGCTCCTCTCCGGATTCTGTGGATTGTTGTACATTTCTTCTATTTCCCTCTTCCACCACTTGGCAGTTGAATTACGGAAAAAGTCTGGGAAGGCCACGTAAGCTCGATAGAGCTGTAAAATATAAATATAATTTGTATGTCCCACACAAACATGTAAGACAGCAAACAGACACTTACTGAGAATGCAACTCACACAGATACTTGAACTGCATGGTGACAGACGGCCTGAACAGGGCCTAAATTATGTTATTAACTAATTAGAGAAATGTAGAATGAGAAGAGAAATTAGTGCAATTTGCACACCTTCCCAGCATTTGGAAAACATCCAAAAACTGTTCTCTTCATATACACATGGTTGATGACAATCAACACCCGGAACTCACGACCTCATGCACTCGACACCCAACCCTCAACGTCAGTTCCGCCATTTCCTAAGCACTCCTCAAAGACAAAGCCAGGGAGAGACTGTAGACATGAGATGCATGGTAACAGATTAGGAAGAAACACCCAGGGAGTCCCTCCTATGTCATTCCCACTGAGAGAGGGGAGGAAGGAGTAAGATTACATTTCAGGATATTAGACCACTACGCCTCAGTGTTTTCTACAATTTCAGAATCACATGACAACTACAGCTGTTGGAACATAAATTGAGGGGACTTAAAGAGGACATTTCAACTTCCCCTTGTTCTCATCTTTCTTCAGATGATAACAGCATTGTTTTTGTTTTAACCTGAAAGACGGATTCAAGGCACAACTTCTTTTTTTTTTTTTTTTTTTTTTTTGAGATGGAGTCTTGCTCTATCACCCACCC
This sequence comes from Piliocolobus tephrosceles, assembly GCF_002776525.5. NCBI lineage: Eukaryota > Metazoa > Chordata > Mammalia > Primates > Cercopithecidae > Piliocolobus > Piliocolobus tephrosceles. Next base: position 2,309 of record NW_022320186.1, read on the forward strand.
AGGCTAGAGTGCAGTGATGCTATCTCGGCTCACTGAAAACTCTGCCTTCCAGGTTCAAGTGATTCTTTTGCCTCAGCCTCCTGAGTAGCTGGGATTACAGGCACGCATCACCACACCTGGCTAATTTTTGTATTTCTAGTAGAGAGGTGGTTTCTTCATGTTGGCCAGGCTGTTCTTAAATTCCTGACCTCAAGTGATCCACCAACCTCAGCCTCCCGAAGTCATGCGATTACAGGCATGGGACACCGTGCCTAGCCAGATACAACTTCTTAACGACATTGTAGACTTTTGAGAGCAAGAAGCTTGTTTTATATTCATCTGAGTGATATTTATATTTTGCACAATGCTTAGCTTAGAACTTGACACAAAATATATACTCACTGTTTAATGGTGGGTTCACACCTCTTACAAGCAGCAAATAAATGTTGCTTGTTATGGAACATTATGGTCCTTTGTATGTCTCAGTAAATAGCCTCCTTTATGATAATCACACCATTGTAAGAGTTAAAGAGCTAAAGAATGCTGGTGAGAAGGGTGGGGTAGGCAACAGAATGAGGACTTGGTCTAGGGGAACTCCAGTTCTTATACACAATAGACAAAAGGCAGGTAGGAACCCATATGTCTACATAAAGGGCAAGAAAAGGAATATGAGAAAACAGAAATAGATCAGCCTGCATGGGTTTGGCTGTCAAGGACGTGAGAAGACAGCGGCTCACATCACACAGAATCCTGAGAGAAGTGGGCTTGCCAGGGATGCCTTTAAGGAAATGGAGGTAGAAACCAGGAAACCCGACAAAGAGAACCTTTCACCAGAAACAGAGAGCTCCAGATCAGGCAGGGTTAGAATCAATGGGATGGGTGGGGAATGGAGAATTAGAATAAAGAGATTATCAGCCATATCTGAGTCAGAATTGTATCCCATACGGGGTACACGTGGGGAACCTGGCCAGCCATGATGTAGGAACTTCCCTAAGTACTGCTCCGATGACCCCTACCAACTTCAGAAAAATGTTCTGCCGTTCTCCAAGGTGCTGGCTCTGCCTTACACCTGTGCATATTCAAGTCTTGCCTTTGTGGCTTCTGCCTTCACTTTCTCCAGTCTTCAAACAGTGATGTGCCCACCCACACACTGGGCCTCAGGATCACCTCACAGGCTTTTTGTAGCACATCACACGCTACAAAACGCAATTCACAGATCCCATCACAGACTTATTGAATTAAATCGCTGGAGCTTTGGACTCAGAAATCTGCTTTTGTGGGACTGTTGGCTGTTTGTTTTATGTTCAGTGAAGCCAGACCTGGACATCAGTGGCTTCATCCTCACCAGCTTCATTGAGTGGGTCTTACTATTAATAATATAAATATTAGGTTGGTGCAAAGGTAATTGCAGTTTTTGTCATTACTTTTAATAACTTTCTTTCTTTTTCTGAGATGGAGTCTCGCTTTGTTGCCCAGGCTGGAGTGCAGTGGGTCAATCTTGGCTCACTGCAACCTCTGCTCCCGGGTTCAAGTGATTCTCCTGTCTCAGCCCCCTGAGTAACTGGGATTACAAGCATGTGCCGCCACGCTTGGCTAATTGTTGTATTTTTAGTACAGATGGGGTTTCACTATGTTGGTCAGGTTGGTATCGAACTCCTGACCTCGTGACCGGCCTCCCAAAGTGCTGGGATTACAGGTGTGAGCCACTGTGCCCAGCCTACTTTTAATAACTTTCAGTGGCAAAAACCGCAATTACCTTTGTACCAACCAATAGTTATAATTATCCTATCTACGAAGACTTATCTCTTATGAGCTAACAGATTCTGTGACTCCCTAATGAAGAGTTTCTCATCAGGGGCACAACTGGCATTTGAGGTGAGAGATATTTTGTGGAGAATTCCCTGCAATCAGAGCTATCGACATCCTTGCCCACTGCCCACTGAATGCCTCTGGTGTCCCTGTGATAACCAACACTGCCCTCAGATTTCCAAATTGCCTTAGGATAGCAGCGTTGCCCCTACTGGCTGATGAACTGTGGGGTTCTGATACTGACTACTTGATAAAAGTCAAGAAGCCCATGACCCAGAACTTCTTTGGATGGGCAGGTACCTGTGTCCATGTGGGCTGCTTGGACCCCTAAACTTCAAGTGATTTTCTGTGACAGGTGACGAGAGGACAGGAAGCTAAATCTTCTCCCTTGAATAGTATACATACATACATACATACATATAGATGATAGATAAATAGGTAGATAAATGATTGATAGATAGATAGATAGATAGATAGATAGATAGATAGATAGATGAGGGATTTGGATAGATAGGGTGAGTGGACGAATAAAGGTAGAGATAGAGAATAGATAGGATAGAATGATAGACAGACAAATAGATAAAAATGAATAGGGTGGCTGGATAGATAGACAGACAGACAGACAGATAGATAGATAGATAGTTATAACCTGAGTAGATACAGTGGATAGACAGATAGATACAGATAGATGAAGTAGATGATAGATAGTTGATAGATAGATAGATAGATAGATAGATAGATAGATAGATAGATAGATAGTGTGTGGATGAATTAATAGATCGACTGGTAGATACATAGACATGATAGATTGAAGATAGATAGATAAATACATAGATATACATAAACAGATAGATACTTGTTCAGTAGTAGACAAAAGAAAACCAGCCTTGAACTGAGACTGACTCGTTCTTGCCAATCTTCAAAACCTGCCCCGTCTTGTTTTGTTCGTTTTGTTTCACTGCATCTACTGACAGTAAATAAAGACATGCAGTCCAATAGCCAAGCAGCCTGGTCCCAAGTGTGTCTCATTTTAAATTAAAAAGTGCTACTGCTGCCAACTGGCTCTGGGATCCAGGAGGTCAGAGACTGACACCAGAGAAGAACGCATCACGGGTTTGCAGTACCATCTGTTCTCCCTACCCTATAGGAGCTGTACCAGGCCTTAGCCCCTGGCTCCAGATTGTGTGGTTCTGTCTAATATACGTCTTTCCCTCTAGGACTTACCACGTGCCCTGAAAACCAACTTATCTGGATACAGCATGAATATTTGGCCTAACTCTTGCCAGTCACATTCCTGGTGACTGGAATGTTTTTCCTGCAACTCTGTCCATGGGCTATGATCTCACATTATGTAGAAAGAACTCCCAAAAGAGGTTTTCACGCCTGGGCTTCTGAGTGGCTGCTAACCGAATTTACAACTGCTGGGATTTGTTCCCACAATATGGATATTTGATTAATACTTGATCCTGAGAGAGTATCTAGACTCTACAACATATACCACATTGCTGACGGAACAGGACAGCTTCTTTATCCCTTCAATTCCTGGCAGATGTCCTAGAAAAGAGGCCTTTTCCTTGTCTCCTCAGCTCTCCTGTGGGGGTCACATAGGCTACACGTGCCCTGCCACAATTCCTGCCCAGAAAGAATAACCATTATTGAAGAACAGCTCAAGAGGTAGGGCAAGGCACTTGCTACCCAGGAAGTCCTCAGTCCCACCCTGACAACCCTGTCTGTGGGAACTGTCACAACAATTGATAGTAAAGCACACAGGCTGCCTCAGTTCAGGAGACACACATCTTGGCCAGAGGATGGGGCTGTAGGCTTCCTAGACCTGTAAGGGGCCATGTATTCATTCAAGCAAGAAATGCTTAGTGAATCTGGAAAAAACTTCAGGTCCAGAAGCATAGGCTACCTGGATCCATTACAAGCAACAAACTGTCCCCAGGAGAGAACAGGTTTTACAATAAGGCTGGAGACTGAGAGGTAAAAGCAAAGTTGAGAAACCCAAGGAAGGATTGAGCTCAGAGGAGGACTTATAAGTGTGGAAATGGAGAAACGTGTTCATGGGGAAAAAAACAAAAATATATACAAAGAAAACGATCAGTCTTCGAGGGTTGAAGACTGTTTAAAAGGGATAACCAAGGCAACAACAGTAAGTATACTAGTTCAGAGAAAAGATAGCACTTTTCGGAGGAAAAGTGGAAATTTCTTGGGCCTTTGTAATCTGACAACCTCGAAATTGAAATCAACACTCTGTCACCTAAAACCATGGACAAGTCACCTAAAACCTTGGACAAGTAATTTGAGCTCTCTGGTCTTAAATCCCAAGGATAATAACACATATCTACATCCCAGTGGGCAGTAAAGTATTACTCCATGTAAACTAATTGGCACAGACTGACACCCAAGACACATCCCCTAAGTGTTTTGCCTGTGCCAAGCCCATGTCCATGGTACAGGTATGTCTAGAATCCCAGGAAGGGCTGCCCCTGCCTACAAACCCTGACTCCACCCAAATTTACAAAGACCCTTTTACCTCCACTTGGCTGTCCCAGTCTAGAGATTCATTCACAACAACATCAGGAAAATCGGGCCAGACCTATGGAGAGAAACACGCTCAGTAGCGATGCACGAGACAGTTTCCCTTACATAGGATTTCCGAAGAAATTGTATAAACCATGTCCTAGGAGCAATGATACTTTGATTATCATGTAGGATTCATGGAAAAGTGAATTCCATAACGCGTTACATTACTTTAAAAGTTCTTAACTGTATCAACAAATATTGTTTGAGAAAAGGAGAGTGTCTGACCTCAGAGCCCAAATAGAAAACGCCAGAAATAATATACACAGGCGTGAGACCCACTAACCGTGACCCACCCTCAGGCTAGGGACTAGTGGATCATTCCTTAGGATTATACCTTTCCCCAGACAATGTCTCCATCATTTGGGTATTTGATGAAGATGTCATCCTCCAAGCCCCGAGTGAAGGCAGGATAGGGCTGTGTCTCATTGCCAGAAATGGCTGGATCCTGAAATCAAAGCATAAGTCAGTTCGGAAAACCAAAGCTAGAGAATGAAGAGAAACAGAATAAAGGAGAACTCCTCCAGGGCGAACTCGCTGGCTTCTTCCTGAACTGTAGAGTTTCTGTGAGTCCTGGGAAATACACACTTCTTACTGCACTTCAATTTATCTACTTGCAACATGGAAATAAAGTATAACTCTTTCTCCACCAAAGCCCATACCTGCTCCCAAACAGATCGCACACATTCACATCAGGACTAACCAGAATGAGGATGACCCGCATCCCATCAGCCTTCATGCGATTGATCAGAGCTGGAAACCCAGCAAACTTGGGGCTGAGGGTGAAGTCCAGCTGCCGCTCCATGTAGTCGATGTCTGAGTACTGCACGTCCTGCGGGAGGACACGGGGAGCTGAGTGGCTGCTGCTGTACATGCTCAAGCTTTACAGGAGAACAACCCTCCACCACCCATGGTGGAATTCCAGACAGATTCTTGTTGATGCTTTCAAATCCCAGCCCTGCCATTTGTTAGGTACAGGTGCTGGGAAATTCACTTATTTTTTACAATGTTCAGTGATCAAATAGAAAAAAACCTTAAGTCAGCATAAAATAGGATGAGAATGCCTCTCTAACACGGCTATTTTGAGGATAAATAAGTACACTGGATTGGACAGTGCTTTGTAAACTGCCACTATCAGGAGTGATTGTGATGACCTCCCCCAAGAGGCTTCCCCTGGTATCAGTGGTTCATGCTTTGAAAAAATACTGTTAACTACCCAGGGCTAATACAATGTGGATGGTAAATCTGCAAAACATATCAAAACAAAGCAACACTGTATAGGTGCTTTGGAATACCCAATCCTGAGGGAAATCAGATACAACATTCTTCTGGAGAAGGAATATTGTATTTCACTATCCACTAATGGAAACACTATGTTCCACTAATGGAACTATTGTAAAACAAGAGAAATGTAGAATAAAATTAGATAAGCGATGGCACACTGGATTAATTCTCTGATGACTGGGTCTCCTCCCACTCTCCAGTGAAAGATAAGGTTTATTTATATATTTTTGCCCTCTGGAAACCCATACCAGGATCTGTGTATTCCATCAGTGATTAGTTCAGAGTCGATAGGACACTGTGCTACAGCACCAGGGCTGCAGGAACTGAGGTCGTATCCACGTATACAATGGTCTGACTGGGGTTAGTTTTTTTCAAGAATTAAGTAAAAGAACTGTGGGATATCATTTATTCTTATGGAACTCAGGACGTTTTGACTAAATGTTTTGAAGACATGTGAAAGAAATGGAAGGAAGCATGAGATAGCAGAAAAAGTCCTGGAGCCAGCCTATCTCCCTCTGGCAAGTCACAGTGAGTCTTGAGCTATCATCTCTAGAAGATGGAAACAAGCACCCTTACCTATATTATCATGCTAGGGTGAAGCTAACTGTGATATTGTCTGAAAAAGAACATTATGTCTTCATAGAATCCCACAAACATTAGACAAATGAACCCAGACACAGAGGCACCTGGGTTACTTATGAAACTCCAGAGCCATGACTGAGAACCTACATAAGGGATCTGGGCGGCCACCATCTCGTCATACAAGTTGGCGATCTCAGAGTCATTCTGGTATCCATAGCGACACAGCTGGAAACCCAAAGACCAGTAAGGTACCATCACAGGCCGGCCAATCAACTAGAAAAAATAGAAAATATTAGTCCTCAGAACAGAGGCACCAGATTGAAGTTTTACATAAACTAATAAGAATATTTTTCCAAGCCCCAAGCTAGACAACTAACTAATTGAAATCCACATCAAAACTGACAGGATATAGAGCCACTGGGATACTTGGAGAAAGCTTTCTGCTAGGCTTGACCTCCTTCTTAAAAATTATGGAAAAGCTGATTTTACTCCATTCCTAGAGACACTTTAGGTAACTCATTAAGAAGCCCAGAATCAGAGGCAAAATACCTGTCTTAGCATATAGGCTCCAATCCTGCTACCTGTGTGACTTTGGGCAAAAATTAAGTAATCTCTTAGTGCTTCAGTTTCTTCAGCTGTAAATAAGGGTATAATAATAGCCTCTGCCTCAGAGTCCTTTTGTGAGGACTGAAGGAGTTATTATGTGCCAAGTGTTCTAACAGGCAGCAAGCAATAAATCAGTGAAGTGCAGTAGGTAGTACATAAGTACTTGCTGCTGCTGCCAAAACCACCATGGTCACCACCACCATCACTATTTTCACCATCACCACCACTACCCCCATCATGCCCTCCACCACCATCATGACCATCATCATTACCCTTCACTACCATCACCACCACCCCACTACCACCCCCACCACCATCCCCACTATCATCACAACCACTATCACAAACATCACACTCCTCACACCACCCCACTGTCACCACCACCACAACCACCACCATCATCACCATCACTACCACAAACACCATCACCACCACAAACACCATCACCACCCCCACCATCATCAGTATTATCACAACCACTACCACCACCATACTCCTAACACCACCCCACTGTCACCACCACAACCACCACCATATCCGCCACCCCCATCATCATCATTACCACCATCACTAACACACCCATCACCACCACCCCCACGACTATCACCACCATCACCACCACTACCACTACTACCACCATTATTATCACCATTTCCACATCACTGTCCCCACCGTCAGCCCCTACTGCCATCATCACCATCACCCCCACCATAACCACAAACACCACCACCACCACACTATCACTACCATCACCACCACTAGTACCACCACAACATCTGCTCTTCTGCAATGCTTACAGAGGCTAAACATTTAATGATAATCTGAATGTGTTTATTTTTTCTTATTCTATAATCTCTCTCCAAGAAAGACCAATATTTCCAGTTATCATCTGAGAGTTATACTAACAGATGTGGGCTCTGGCACCCAGAATGTGCTGTATAAGTGCTTGATAAACAATTGGGTTTCCCCCTACCTCAGTGTACTGCTGGGTGACAAGCTCTGGAGTTGGCCCCAAGAACACATAAAAGTCCAGAACTCCCCCTGTGGTACGGTATGTCAAGGCAGGCAGGGGCTGGAACGTCACGTCTGAAAATGAAGAAAAATGCCAAGCCAGATGGAAGCCTTCCACATCACGAGGGATATCTGCCACATCACCCCTGAAATCCACACATTCTCCATCTTCCTGCACCCTCCCTATCACAGAGTGGTAAGAGCAGGCATTTTCTATCATCCACACACAGAACTGAAGAAGTTCAGTGGAAGTCTACAGGTCCCATTTCTGGGTGTGATTTCTTTTGGTGTACTTTACTATATTTTGTCATTCTACTCTTATAAAATTATTTTTACATTTCAACTTTTATTTTGGATAAAGAGGTACGCATTCACATTTGTTACATGGGAATATTGCATGATGCTGAGGTTTGGGGTAGGAATCCTGTTACCCAGATAGCAAACATAGTACCCGACAGGTAATTTTTCAATGTACCATACACCCTCATACCCCCAGACTAACTTCTCTGACCCATAGTTTTAGCCTAATTCAAATTATATAACTGGCTTCCACGAGCTGGCCTCCAGGATATTTGGGACCCATGTGGTTTTACTATCCCTTCTTATGTGATTTTTACCAAAATGAGGGTTCGCTTAAATCCTCTTATCACATGATCCTATACTGAAATAAACAGAAAGGCTAAAGACAAAGAAAAAATAAACACTAATGCCCATAAAATAAAAATTTTGACTTCAAGGAACAGTTGGGCAAAAAAAATTCTAAACTGACTCAAGCATGATTGGTAGCCCCCCAAAATAAGGGAGGCGCTGGACGGCCTTACCCATGGCATTGCTGTTCAGCAGGAACACTCCGTGGGCACTGCCATCCTCCTCCAGCCCCATGTAGTAGGGGTGGACACCATAGGAATTCTTCTTGTACTGCAGAGTCATGGGGAGAAGCAGTAGGAGTTTAAAAGACATTACACCTGAGAAAGAAACTCAACATAAAAGTGTTTGCTAAGATGGGTCTAGTTTTCTCCATGAAGTCAATTAAATACATGAAACAAAGAAGCCTGAGAATTGGTCCACTCCTCTAAAACCAGAATGAGACGACCAAGTGGAGTTTGGGAAGATGAAGCCCGAAGCCTGAGCAGTGTGGGTGGAGAGAAGCACAGACACAGATCCCAAATGCTCTGTCCTTACCCCTGGGGGCTGGTCTCGGGAGAACATCCCCCAAGTGTGCCACTCCAAGTCTCTCCTATAGGATGTGTGCTCAGTTTCCCCAAAGCCATAGAGGTACTTGGAGGGAAGGCGGGTGGAGATGCGGATAAACATGTCATTGAAGGTGAAACCAAGAAGCTGAGAGTCCCAACTGAAACACAAAAAGGCAGATTTGAAACAGCAAATGGGTTTTCTCTCTGCTTCCAGCAGCTGACTTTTCAAGGACAACAGAATGCTTGATTTTTATCCAGAACCTGTTCATCTACAAAACAAAACAGAAACTCAATTTGATTAAAATATCATAGAAATCCTCGCTAAAAGCCCAGAAGTTATTCTTCATTCATCTGTTTCCCACTGTCACTGCCTCCTTTCAGTGGTCCTCCACAATAAAAAGCCAAGCACTCCTCACCATCACAGCTGGGTACACTCCACACCAGCTCCGCCTTCCACCCTTGCACCCCTCAGCGCATTTTCTACATAGCACTCAAAGTGATGTTTACTTATTATTGGTTGTCCTGAGAAGACAACCCTCAGCTGTCTACAAGGAGCAGCACCTCCTCTAGACAAGGCACCCCATAAACACTTGTTGGATGAATCCTCAGGCACACTCAACTGCCTCAGTCATTATTTCCAGAATGCTAAAGATTCCCCATGAGAACAGGTCTGAAGGAAACAACTCATCCATGGATCTGGAAGTGGACAATGTGATGCTTGGAACCAGGATACATCCAAGGATGATGGACCTGGCCGCAAAGGCACAGGTAGACATCAACTCTGAGTCACACTAGAAGCCACTCACATTATACTGCCTGTACTCTTGCGGCGAATTTCAATCCCAAATGGATTCTTCTTAATGAGGACATCATAGAGTTGACCCTCAGGGCTGCTGGATGGCACCCTGGGTACGTTCAGAGGAACTGGAACTTCATACCGATTGTTGTTGGGATCATAAATCTAGGCCAGAGGAAATCGATTTTAGG
>NW_022320187.1:0-6083 GCF_002776525.5 Piliocolobus tephrosceles
CACTTTTACACTGTTGGTGGGATTGTAAACTAGTTCAACCATTATGGAAAACAGTATGGCAATTCCTCAAGGATCTAGAACTAGATGTACCATATGACCCAGCCATCCCACTACTGGGTATATACCCAAAGGATTATAAATTATGCTACTACAAAGACACATGCACACGTATGTTTATTGCGGCACTATTCACAATAGCAAAGACTTGGAATCAACCCAAATGTCCATCAGTGACAGACTGGATTAAGAAAATGTGGCACATATACACCATGGAATACTATGCAGCCATAAAAAAGGATGAGTTTGCATCCTTTGTAGGGACATGGATGCAGCTGGAAACCATCATTCTTAGCAAACTATCACAAGAAGAGAAAACCAAACACCGCATGTTCTCACTCATAGGTGGGAACTGAACAATGAGCTCACTTGGACTCAGGAAGGGGAACATCACACACTGGGGCCTATCATGGGGAGGGGGGAGGAGGGAGGGATTGCATTGGGGAGTTATACCTGATATAAATGATGAATTGATGGGTGCTGACGAGTTGATGGGTGCAGCACACCAACATGGCACATGTATACATATGTAACAAACCTGCACGTTATGCACATGTACCCTAGAACTTAAAGTATAATAAAAATATATATATTTTTTACTTTTCTGTAAAGACAAGATCTCATTAGAGCAGGCCAGGCTGATCTCGAACTCCTGGGCTCAAGTAATCCTCCTGCCTTGGCCTCCCACAGTGCTGAGATCACAGGTGTGACCACTGTGCCTGGCCTCTTTTCCCCTTGCTGTTCTATGTTCTCAAGTGTAAATGTCAAGTCCTGAAAAGAATTCTCATCATTTTACAAAGAGATGATAGCTGGGTGTGCTTAGAGTCCCAGCTACTTGGGAGGCTGAGGTGGGAGGATCACTTGAGCTCAGGAGCTCAAAGCTGCAGTGAGCTATGATGGCACCACTGCACTCCAGCCTGCACAACAGAGAAAGACCCTGTCTCTAAAAAAATTAAAAATTAAAAAAAAATTTTTAACGTGTTACAAAAGAAAGGGGGTAGGAATGAAAATGATGTTAGCGAGGGCTGCAGAGACCCAGGAAAAGTACACAATGTGGTGAAAGAAGGCTGAAGATCGAGATAGATGGAGCAAAGGGAAGAATTAATTCTGGAAGAACAGTTGATGGCTTTACATAACCAGACACACACAGGCCAACAACACCCTGTAGGGCTCACGGGTGCCATAACCCGTCGGCATCTAGCCCTGCTTGTGGCGTCTACAAGAGACACAGATGATTGAACTTAAAGTCTGAGTGCATCATGGCAGGGTCAGAAATGTTATCAGAATAGTTCACAATGATTTTTCTCCCATCGTCTTTCCTATTTCATCAGTGGCTCTAAGGACAAGCAAGTGTCCCTGGAGAGGTTCAGACCCATCCATCAGGTGTGTGTCCCTGAGCTGCAGGATTCCCCCATGGATGCTTACTCTCTTCTTGTTACATCTCCATCTGCCTGGCTTTGCTCCTAGCAGAGGGAATGTTCCTGTAGGACTGTGTCCAGCAACCAGGCCCTGGCAATCTGGCCTAGAGGGCAGGCATGGCTGGAGAGCAAACAGGAGATTAGTGTGGCTGTGGAATTGGGGTCCCCCGTGGGCTCTGCTCCCCTTAAGCCCAGCCTGCATTGCAGAATATTCCACAGGCCAAACAAGTGATAGACCAGAGAAGAAAGGACCATTTATTTCAGTACTTAACTTTCTTCACAGGAGCAGTTGATTAATTGCTGGTGCATATTAGCCTTTTTCTCTGCGTTGTGTTACACAGACTCTTTAAGGATAAGGTGCTCATCCGAGTCATGGTGACTTTTGCACAGTGCAGAGCAGGGTGCCAGGGATATACTGGGATTTAGAGTTTGAGGGTGGACGCACGGGCTTTGAGTCTCTGTTTTTGAGCCTCGTTCCCCATCCTAACCATCCTCTATCTACGAAAATGCGACTTCCATCTGTGGCAAAGGAGCATGAAAGTTTGCCAAAATTTTCCCTGCTGCAGAGCTTCTCTCTGGCCAAATATGACTCAATCGGGTCTTAAGCAAAAGGCCTGGAACGTCTGTCACTTCCAGAGGCCTCATGCCAAGCACAGGATGTGAAAGCTCACTTCTTCCTTCTACTGCCCACTTACATTGCACAAGAGAGATCTCGCCTCCACTCTCGGGTGACCTTCCTCTCAGAAGCACAAAGGCATTAGCTCACTTTGGGCTCAACATTGCCAGCAGTCACAGATTTCTGCACCATGATGTCTCCTCTCTTTCCCTGGAGGGAATCCCAAACTTGCTCTCACCTTGGAATATTTTTGGGGCCCTGTGAACTGGATAGGAATGGCAAAAGGACTCAAAGTAGCTGGGCTTCCTGCATTTCCTTCTGAACCTCCTTGCTACCTCTAACTTACACTGGAACGGTAGACATAGAGCCAGGGCAGTGTCTAGCACGTAGAAGATGCATAAATGGTTGTTGAAAGTTTTGGTGCAAAGACATAAACTGTCATGGATTATCAAGTGCTCATGAAAGATTGTTAGAGAGCCTTCCCTGCAGGATACCTGCTGGAATCCTGTTAATTGGATTATTCTTGAAGCGTGGATAACAACACAGTAAGTATCTTATACTTATTACTTATATATCCATATAGACAAACAACCATTAAAGAATTACTTTCTCATCATTTCCATTAAACTCAACTAACGTCAATTATATGACTTCTCTATACAAACCTCTATGCCAGCTGCAAGACCAGAATGAGAAGGACAGAGCATCTGTTTTCAGGAACCACAACTGTATGCAAGGATGAGTTTCAGGCCAATGGCTTCCTGCTTAGTTAACAGGTCTCAATGCATCTTCATTATGATGAAGATGATGAAGATAGCTGGCTCTATACTTTGAGTTTCTATGTAACAAACTGTAACCTAACTTAGTAAGTAAACAAACAAAAACCTAGTTTAGGAATATCTTTCTGTTACAAACAGCCAAGCTTCAGCCAATCATAGGCAGCCAACTGATCACCCCATGCCCAAACAAGGTAAATGCCTAGCTGTAGCCAATTAGATGATTTCTCTACTTTGCTTCTATGTTCGTCCTACAAAGGCTTGCTGGTCATGCTGCTGAGTGGAGCTCTCTTCTGGTTCTGAATGCTGCCTGATTCCTGAATTGTTCTTCACTCTGTTAAATTTAATTGTCTACCCTGAGCACAGTGGCTCATGCCCACAATTGCAGTGCTTTGGGAGGTTGAGGCAGGAGAATGACTTGAGGCCAGAAGTTCAAGACCAGCCTGGGCAACATATCAAGTTCCTGTCTCTACAAAATAAATACATAAAAATAAAGACATTTAATTGTCTAATTTTTGTTTAACAGACCTAAGTCCTATAACACCCACTAGCATGATTGTTCCTGGAAGTGGGGATGGTGGAGGGAGGCAGGGTCAAGGTTGATTTAGGAAGTGATGTTGCCCTGGGTTCTGAGCGAGGGCTAGGGTTTTCTTAGATACCAGGTATGTATGGTGGGGGTGGGGGTTGTGGGAAGCAGGGCTAAGTGAGAGTGCAGAAGAACAGAATTTTCTGGCAGGGGAGATCATGAGCACAGCCACAGAAGAGTGAAGACACGTGAGTTCTTTAGGCGCAGTGACTAACCTCACGTGCCTGCCTTCAGTGAGTGGTATGTAGGGGATGAGGGGTACCACAAGGGTTGGAATGACGCAGTGGGCCTCAGTAGAAATGGCATTACTTGCCATGCTTGGGAGGTGTCCTAGAAGCAGGTAGGGTTCCCCACCCAACAATTTTATTTTATTTGTTTGTTTGTTTTTGTTTTTTGAAATAAGGTCTCACTCTGTTGCCCAGGCTGGAGTACAGTGGTGTGGTTATATCTCACTGCAGCCCCCAACTCCTGGGCTCAAGGGATTCTCCTGTCCAAGCCTCTGGAGTAGCTGGGACTGCAGGAGTGCACCACTATGCCTGGCTAATTTACTTTTTGCTATATTGCCCAGGCTGGTCTCAAACTCCTGGCCTCAAGCAATCCTCTTGCCTTGGCCTTCCAAATTTCTGGGATTATAGATGTGAGCCAGCAGGTCTGACCAAGATTTCATTTTATAAGTTATGTGATTGTATCTGTGTTTCAGAAAAGCTAACTCCAGCAGAGGCATTTATTTCACCCATTTTAAAACTACAAGACATTACGTATCTGCTCTCTTACCTCCTGTGTCAATATATTGATATTGATACAAAAATGGCACCATTACAGGGAAAAATAAGATACCATCAAGGTTATCAGGTTTTATTAACATGTCTACTTCTTACACACATGAAATACAAAATTCTTGAGATTCATCAAACACTTTCCTATGGGCTTTTAAATGTATCAAGTCACCAGAGCACAGGTATTGATAGACTAGGAGCTATTAGTAAATCCATCCAAATCTGAATTAATGCAGCTGTATTTCACCCAGATACAGCTTCACAGTCCTTATTATGGTATTTGAGCCACCTGGCTAGTTCCTTCTCCATGGTGTCACTAAGTAATTATGCTCAGAAAAGATTTTAGATCACCTTTCTAAAATAGGAACTCAGGATAGATAATTTACTTCACCCCTTATCTCTAAATCTTAATCCAGTCTAAGTATAATCATATCTCTTTTAAATCGTCTCTTTAGTCTCCTTAAGTTTTCTTTTCTTTTCTTTTCTTTTCTTTTCTTTTCTTTTTTTTCTTGAGACAGAGTCTCACTCTGTCACCCAGGCTGGAGTGCAGTGGTGCGATCTCGGCTCACTGCAAGCTCCACCTCCCAGGTTCACGCCATTCTCCTGCCTCAGCCTCCCGAGTACCTGGGACTACAGGCACCCGCCACCATGCCTGGCTAATTTTTTGTATTTTTAGTAGATACGGGGTTTCACTGTGTCAGCCAGGATGGTCTCGATCTCCTGACCTCATGATCCGCCTGCCTCAGCCTCCCAAAGTGCTGGGATTACAGGCATGAGCCACCATACCCGGCCTTGTCTCCTTGAGCTTTCTAATCTCTTTTTTCAAAAAAAATTGCTCAGTTCTGAAAAATGTCTCTCCTGGCAGCATACCTGGTCTTGTGAATTCTGTCCTGGATTCCTTCCAACTGTGGAGGTTCCACCACCTGGAAACCATAGGACGGAGTAACGCCACCAGGAGCTTGACGTCTTCCATGTCCCTGAGATACCGAGCCTGTTGGCAGAATCTCCAGAGTGCCGTAACACTGGTCTCGCATTCTATTTTACCCACTGGTGTAAGGGTGTCGGAAGGTTTTATTTCTGTCATACTACATGACATGGTCTAAAATGTTTGAACAGGATCACTGTAAGTGTGGTCCACCCAGAGATTCCCAATGACACAAAAAGTGTTCTATTTCAAGATGCACTCACAGCATGATTGGGACAACTTTTTCTTCATTTTTAGCCAAATCTTAATCTTGGATCTTCACTAAGTCCAGAAAGGGACTTTTCTAGGAGTCATCAGAAGCCAGTGAAAGAGGCTATTGGAGATTCTTGCCCTGCATTTATTTTCCTAGACCTAATATGTGTATTTTTGAAGACGTATTATTCCACCTGGTCATCCAATCAAGGTTTTTTTCTGGTGGTCAGAAGATAATGGTTTGGGAAAGATGCCCTTGACTTGGGTTCCATTCATTTATCTCAAATCTCAAAGGATTATTATTATTATTATTATTATTATTATTATTATTATTATTATTATTATTTTACTATGCTTGTCACCTTACAGTGGGTTTTGCAAAATTATACATAAGTGGAATCATGGTAACAGGTAGCAGTTCCCTTAATCCCTTTAAAACACTATATATGCCAGAGTGAGTGGGTTCCTGTGTGTGTGTGTGTGTGTGTGTGCATATTTACAATTTCTTTTTCTTTTCTTTTTTTTTTTTTTTTTTTTTTTTTGAGACGGAGTCTTACTTTATCACCCAGACTGGAGTGCAGTGGTGCAATCTCAGCTCACTGCAACCTCTGTCTCCAAAGTTCAAGCGATTCTCCTGCCTCAGCCTCCTGAGTAGCTGGGACTACAGGTGTGCACCA
>NW_022320188.1:0-12342 GCF_002776525.5 Piliocolobus tephrosceles
CCTAAAATCGATTTCCTCTGGCCTAGATTTATGATCCCAACAACAATCGGTATGAAGTTCCAGTTCCTCTGAACGTACCCAGGGTGCCATCCAGCAGCCCTGAGGGTCAACTCTATGATGTCCTCATTAAGAAGAATCCATTTGGGATTGAAATTCGCCGCAAGAGTACAGGCAGTATAATGTGAGTGGCTTCTAGTGTGACTCAGAGTTGATGTCTACCTGTGCCTTTGCGGCCAGGTCCATCATCCTTGGATGTATCCTGGTTCCAAGCATCACATTGTCCACTTCCAGATCCATGGATGAGTTGTTTCCTTCAGACCTGTTCTCATGGGGAATCTTTAGCATTCTGGAAATAATGACTGAGGCAGTTGAGTGTGCCTGAGGATTCATCCAACAAGTGTTTATGGGGTGCCTTGTCTAGAGGAGGTGCTGCTCCTTGTAGACAGCTGAGGGTTGTCTTCTCAGGACAACCAATAATAAGTAAACATCACTTTGAGTGCTATGTAGAAAATGCGCTGAGGGGTGCAAGGGTGGAAGGCGGAGCTGGTGTGGAGTGTACCCAGCTGTGATGGTGAGGAGTGCTTGGCTTTTTATTGTGGAGGACCACTGAAAGGAGGCAGTGACAGTGGGAAACAGATGAATGAAGAATAACTTCTGGGCTTTTAGCGAGGATTTCTATGATATTTTAATCAAATTGAGTTTCTGTTTTGTTTTGTAGATGAACAGGTTCTGGATAAAAATCAAGCATTCTGTTGTCCTTGAAAAGTCAGCTGCTGGAAGCAGAGAGAAAACCCATTTGCTGTTTCAAATCTGCCTTTTTGTGTTTCAGTTGGGACTCTCAGCTTCTTGGTTTCACCTTCAATGACATGTTTATCCGCATCTCCACCCGCCTTCCCTCCAAGTACCTCTATGGCTTTGGGGAAACTGAGCACACATCCTATAGGAGAGACTTGGAGTGGCACACTTGGGGGATGTTCTCCCGAGACCAGCCCCCAGGGGTAAGGACAGAGCATTTGGGATCTGTGTCTGTGCTTCTCTCCACCCACACTGCTCAGGCTTCGGGCTTCATCTTCCCAAACTCCACTTGGTCGTCTCATTCTGGTTTTAGAGGAGTGGACCAATTCTCAGGCTTCTTTGTTTCATGTATTTAATTGACTTCATGGAGAAAACTAGACCCATCTTAGCAAACACTTTTATGTTGAGTTTCTTTCTCAGGTGTAATGTCTTTTAAACTCCTACTGCTTCTCCCCATGACTCTGCAGTACAAGAAGAATTCCTATGGTGTCCACCCCTACTACATGGGGCTGGAGGAGGATGGCAGTGCCCACGGAGTGTTCCTGCTGAACAGCAATGCCATGGGTAAGGCCGTCCAGCGCCTCCCTTATTTTGGGGGGCTACCAATCATGCTTGAGTCAGTTTAGAATTTTTTTTGCCCAACTGTTCCTTGAAGTCAAAATTTTTATTTTATGGGCATTAGTGTTTATTTTTTCTTTGTCTTTAGCCTTTCTGTTTATTTCAGTATAGGATCATGTGATAAGAGGATTTAAGCGAACCCTCATTTTGGTAAAAATCACATAAGAAGGGATAGTAAAACCACATGGGTCCCAAATATCCTGGAGGCCAGCTCGTGGAAGCCAGTTATATAATTTGAATTAGGCTAAAACTATGGGTCAGAGAAGTTAGTCTGGGGGTATGAGGGTGTATGGTACATTGAAAAATTACCTGTCGGGTACTATGTTTGCTATCTGGGTAACAGGATTCCTACCCCAAACCTCAGCATCATGCAATATTCCCATGTAACAAATGTGAATGCGTACCTCTTTATCCAAAATAAAAGTTGAAATGTAAAAATAATTTTATAAGAGTAGAATGACAAAATATAGTAAAGTACACCAAAAGAAATCACACCCAGAAATGGGACCTGTAGACTTCCACTGAACTTCTTCAGTTCTGTGTGTGGATGATAGAAAATGCCTGCTCTTACCACTCTGTGATAGGGAGGGTGCAGGAAGATGGAGAATGTGTGGATTTCAGGGGTGATGTGGCAGATATCCCTCGTGATGTGGAAGGCTTCCATCTGGCTTGGCATTTTTCTTCATTTTCAGACGTGACGTTCCAGCCCCTGCCTGCCTTGACATACCGTACCACAGGGGGAGTTCTGGACTTTTATGTGTTCTTGGGGCCAACTCCAGAGCTTGTCACCCAGCAGTACACTGAGGTAGGGGGAAACCCAATTGTTTATCAAGCACTTATACAGCACATTCTGGGTGCCAGAGCCCACATCTGTTAGTATAACTCTCAGATGATAACTGGAAATATTGGTCTTTCTTGGAGAGAGATTATAGAATAAGAAAAAATAAACACATTCAGATTATCATTAAATGTTTAGCCTCTGTAAGCATTGCAGAAGAGCAGATGTTGTGGTGGTACTAGTGGTGGTGATGGTAGTGATAGTGTGGTGGTGGTGGTGTTTGTGGTTATGGTGGGGGTGATGGTGATGATGGCAGTAGGGGCTGACGGTGGGGACAGTGATGTGGAAATGGTGATAATAATGGTGGTAGTAGTGGTAGTGGTGGTGATGGTGGTGATAGTCGTGGGGGTGGTGGTGATGGGTGTGTTAGTGATGGTGGTAATGATGATGATGGGGGTGGCGGATATGGTGGTGGTTGTGGTGGTGACAGTGGGGTGGTGTTAGGAGTATGGTGGTGGTAGTGGTTGTGATAATACTGATGATGGTGGGGGTGGTGATGGTGTTTGTGGTGGTGATGGTGTTTGTGGTAGTGATGGTGATGATGGTGGTGGTTGTGGTGGTGGTGACAGTGGGGTGGTGTGAGGAGTGTGATGTTTGTGATAGTGGTTGTGATGATAGTGGGGATGGTGGTGGGGGTGGTAGTGGGGTGGTGGTGATGGTAGTGAAGGGTAATGATGATGGTCATGATGGTGGTGGAGGGCATGATGGGGGTAGTGGTGGTGATGGTGAAAATAGTGATGGTGGTGGTGACCATGGTGGTTTTGGCAGCAGCAGCAAGTACTTATGTACTACCTACTGCACTTCACTGATTTATTGCTTGCTGCCTGTTAGAACACTTGGCACATAATAACTCCTTCAGTCCTCACAAAAGGACTCTGAGGCAGAGGCTATTATTATACCCTTATTTACAGCTGAAGAAACTGAAGCACTAAGAGATTACTTAATTTTTGCCCAAAGTCACACAGGTAGCAGGATTGGAGCCTATATGCTAAGACAGGTATTTTGCCTCTGATTCTGGGCTTCTTAATGAGTTACCTAAAGTGTCTCTAGGAATGGAGTAAAATCAGCTTTTCCATAATTTTTAAGAAGGAGGTCAAGCCTAGCAGAAAGCTTTCTCCAAGTATCCCAGTGGCTCTATATCCTGTCAGTTTTGATGTGGATTTCAATTAGTTAGTTGTCTAGCTTGGGGCTTGGAAAAATATTCTTATTAGTTTATGTAAAACTTCAATCTGGTGCCTCTGTTCTGAGGACTAATATTTTCTATTTTTTCTAGTTGATTGGCCGGCCTGTGATGGTACCTTACTGGTCTTTGGGTTTCCAGCTGTGTCGCTATGGATACCAGAATGACTCTGAGATCGCCAACTTGTATGACGAGATGGTGGCCGCCCAGATCCCTTATGTAGGTTCTCAGTCATGGCTCTGGAGTTTCATAAGTAACCCAGGTGCCTCTGTGTCTGGGTTCATTTGTCTAATGTTTGTGGGATTCTATGAAGACATAATGTTCTTTTTCAGACAATATCACAGTTAGCTTCACCCTAGCATGATAATATAGGTAAGGGTGCTTGTTTCCATCTTCTAGAGATGATAGCTCAAGACTCACTGTGACTTGCCAGAGGGAGATAGGCTGGCTCCAGGACTTTTTCTGCTATCTCATGCTTCCTTCCATTTCTTTCACATGTCTTCAAAACATTTAGTCAAAACGTCCTGAGTTCCATAAGAATAAATGATATCCCACAGTTCTTTTACTTAATTCTTGAAAAAAACTAACCCCAGTCAGACCATTGTATACGTGGATACGACCTCAGTTCCTGCAGCCCTGGTGCTGTAGCACAGTGTCCTATCGACTCTGAACTAATCACTGATGGAATACACAGATCCTGGTATGGGTTTCCAGAGGGCAAAAATATATAAATAAACCTTATCTTTCACTGGAGAGTGGGAGGAGACCCAGTCATCAGAGAATTAATCCAGTGTGCCATCGCTTATCTAATTTTATTCTACATTTCTCTTGTTTTACAATAGTTCCATTAGTGGAACATAGTGTTTCCATTAGTGGATAGTGAAATACAATATTCCTTCTCCAGAAGAATGTTGTATCTGATTTCCCTCAGGATTGGGTATTCCAAAGCACCTATACAGTGTTGCTTTGTTTTGATATGTTTTGCAGATTTACCATCCACATTGTATTAGCCCTGGGTAGTTAACAGTATTTTTTCAAAGCATGAACCACTGATACCAGGGGAAGCCTCTTGGGGGAGGTCATCACAATCACTCCTGATAGTGGCAGTTTACAAAGCACTGTCCAATCCAGTGTACTTATTTATCCTCAAAATAGCCGTGTTAGAGAGGCATTCTCATCCTATTTTATGCTGACTTAAGGTTTTTTTCTATTTGATCACTGAACATTGTAAAAAATAAGTGAATTTCCCAGCACCTGTACCTAACAAATGGCAGGGCTGGGATTTGAAAGCATCAACAAGAATCTGTCTGGAATTCCACCATGGGTGGTGGAGGGTTGTTCTCCTGTAAAGCTTGAGCATGTACAGCAGCAGCCACTCAGCTCCCCGTGTCCTCCCGCAGGACGTGCAGTACTCAGACATCGACTACATGGAGCGGCAGCTGGACTTCACCCTCAGCCCCAAGTTTGCTGGGTTTCCAGCTCTGATCAATCGCATGAAGGCTGATGGGATGCGGGTCATCCTCATTCTGGTTAGTCCTGATGTGAATGTGTGCGATCTGTTTGGGAGCAGGTATGGGCTTTGGTGGAGAAAGAGTTATACTTTATTTCCATGTTGCAAGTAGATAAATTGAAGTGCAGTAAGAAGTGTGTATTTCCCAGGACTCACAGAAACTCTACAGTTCAGGAAGAAGCCAGCGAGTTCGCCCTGGAGGAGTTCTCCTTTATTCTGTTTCTCTTCATTCTCTAGCTTTGGTTTTCCGAACTGACTTATGCTTTGATTTCAGGATCCAGCCATTTCTGGCAATGAGACACAGCCCTATCCTGCCTTCACTCGGGGCTTGGAGGATGACATCTTCATCAAATACCCAAATGATGGAGACATTGTCTGGGGAAAGGTATAATCCTAAGGAATGATCCACTAGTCCCTAGCCTGAGGGTGGGTCACGGTTAGTGGGTCTCACGCCTGTGTATATTATTTCTGGCGTTTTCTATTTGGGCTCTGAGGTCAGACACTCTCCTTTTCTCAAACAATATTTGTTGATACAGTTAAGAACTTTTAAAGTAATGTAACGCGTTATGGAATTCACTTTTCCATGAATCCTACATGATAATCAAAGTATCATTGCTCCTAGGACATGGTTTATACAATTTCTTCGGAAATCCTATGTAAGGGAAACTGTCTCGTGCATCGCTACTGAGCGTGTTTCTCTCCATAGGTCTGGCCCGATTTTCCTGATGTTGTTGTGAATGAATCTCTAGACTGGGACAGCCAAGTGGAGGTAAAAGGGTCTTTGTAAATTTGGGTGGAGTCAGGGTTTGTAGGCAGGGGCAGCCCTTCCTGGGATTCTAGACATACCTGTACCATGGACATGGGCTTGGCACAGGCAAAACACTTAGGGGATGTGTCTTGGGTGTCAGTCTGTGCCAATTAGTTTACATGGAGTAATACTTTACTGCCCACTGGGATGTAGATATGTGTTATTATCCTTGGGATTTAAGACCAGAGAGCTCAAATTACTTGTCCAAGGTTTTAGGTGACTTGTCCATGGTTTTAGGTGACAGAGTGTTGATTTCAATTTCGAGGTTGTCAGATTACAAAGGCCCAAGAAATTTCCACTTTTCCTCCGAAAAGTGCTATCTTTTCTCTGAACTAGTATACTTACTGTTGTTGCCTTGGTTATCCCTTTTAAACAGTCTTCAACCCTCGAAGACTGATCGTTTTCTTTGTATATATTTTTGTTTTTTTCCCCATGAACACGTTTCTCCATTTCCACACTTATAAGTCCTCCTCTGAGCTCAATCCTTCCTTGGGTTTCTCAACTTTGCTTTTACCTCTCAGTCTCCAGCCTTATTGTAAAACCTGTTCTCTCCTGGGGACAGTTTGTTGCTTGTAATGGATCCAGGTAGCCTATGCTTCTGGACCTGAAGTTTTTTCCAGATTCACTAAGCATTTCTTGCTTGAATGAATACATGGCCCCTTACAGGTCTAGGAAGCCTACAGCCCCATCCTCTGGCCAAGATGTGTGTCTCCTGAACTGAGGCAGCCTGTGTGCTTTACTATCAATTGTTGTGACAGTTCCCACAGACAGGGTTGTCAGGGTGGGACTGAGGACTTCCTGGGTAGCAAGTGCCTTGCCCTACCTCTTGAGCTGTTCTTCAATAATGGTTATTCTTTCTGGGCAGGAATTGTGGCAGGGCACGTGTAGCCTATGTGACCCCCACAGGAGAGCTGAGGAGACAAGGAAAAGGCCTCTTTTCTAGGACATCTGCCAGGAATTGAAGGGATAAAGAAGCTGTCCTGTTCCGTCAGCAATGTGGTATATGTTGTAGAGTCTAGATACTCTCTCAGGATCAAGTATTAATCAAATATCCATATTGTGGGAACAAATCCCAGCAGTTGTAAATTCGGTTAGCAGCCACTCAGAAGCCCAGGCGTGAAAACCTCTTTTGGGAGTTCTTTCTACATAATGTGAGATCATAGCCCATGGACAGAGTTGCAGGAAAAACATTCCAGTCACCAGGAATGTGACTGGCAAGAGTTAGGCCAAATATTCATGCTGTATCCAGATAAGTTGGTTTTCAGGGCACGTGGTAAGTCCTAGAGGGAAAGACGTATATTAGACAGAACCACACAATCTGGAGCCAGGGGCTAAGGCCTGGTACAGCTCCTATAGGGTAGGGAGAACAGATGGTACTGCAAACCCGTGATGCGTTCTTCTCTGGTGTCAGTCTCTGACCTCCTGGATCCCAGAGCCAGTTGGCAGCAGTAGCACTTTTTAATTTAAAATGAGACACACTTGGGACCAGGCTGCTTGGCTATTGGACTGCATGTCTTTATTTACTGTCAGTAGATGCAGTGAAACAAAACGAACAAAACAAGACGGGGCAGGTTTTGAAGATTGGCAAGAACGAGTCAGTCTCAGTTCAAGGCTGGTTTTCTTTTGTCTACTACTGAACAAGTATCTATCTGTTTATGTATATCTATGTATTTATCTATCTATCTTCAATCTATCATGTCTATGTATCTACCAGTCGATCTATTAATTCATCCACACACTATCTATCTATCTATCTATCTATCTATCTATCTATCTATCTATCTATCAACTATCTATCATCTACTTCATCTATCTGTATCTATCTGTCTATCCACTGTATCTACTCAGGTTATAACTATCTATCTATCTATCTGTCTGTCTGTCTGTCTATCTATCCAGCCACCCTATTCATTTTTATCTATTTGTCTGTCTATCATTCTATCCTATCTATTCTCTATCTCTACCTTTATTCGTCCACTCACCCTATCTATCCAAATCCCTCATCTATCTATCTATCTATCTATCTATCTATCTATCTATCTATCAATCATTTATCTACCTATTTATCTATCATCTATATGTATGTATGTATGTATGTATACTATTCAAGGGAGAAGATTTAGCTTCCTGTCCTCTCGTCACCTGTCACAGAAAATCACTTGAAGTTTAGGGGTCCAAGCAGCCCACATGGACACAGGTACCTGCCCATCCAAAGAAGTTCTGGGTCATGGGCTTCTTGACTTTTATCAAGTAGTCAGTATCAGAACCCCACAGTTCATCAGCCAGTAGGGGCAACGCTGCTATCCTAAGGCAATTTGGAAATCTGAGGGCAGTGTTGGTTATCACAGGGACACCAGAGGCATTCAGTGGGCAGTGGGCAAGGATGTCGATAGCTCTGATTGCAGGGAATTCTCCACAAAATATCTCTCACCTCAAATGCCAGTTGTGCCCCTGATGAGAAACTCTTCATTAGGGAGTCACAGAATCTGTTAGCTCATAAGAGATAAGTCTTCGTAGATAGGATAATTATAACTATTGGTTGGTACAAAGGTAATTGCGGTTTTTGCCACTGAAAGTTATTAAAAGTAGGCTGGGCACAGTGGCTCACACCTGTAATCCCAGCACTTTGGGAGGCCGGTCACGAGGTCAGGAGTTCGATACCAACCTGACCAACATAGTGAAACCCCATCTGTACTAAAAATACAACAATTAGCCAAGCGTGGCGGCACATGCTTGTAATCCCAGTTACTCAGGGGGCTGAGACAGGAGAATCACTTGAACCCGGGAGCAGAGGTTGCAGTGAGCCAAGATTGACCCACTGCACTCCAGCCTGGGCAACAAAGCGAGACTCCATCTCAGAAAAAGAAAGAAAGTTATTAAAAGTAATGACAAAAACTGCAATTACCTTTGCACCAACCTAATATTTATATTATTAATAGTAAGACCCACTCAATGAAGCTGGTGAGGATGAAGCCACTGATGTCCAGGTCTGGCTTCACTGAACATAAAACAAACAGCCAACAGTCCCACAAAAGCAGATTTCTGAGTCCAAAGCTCCAGCGATTTAATTCAATAAGTCTGTGATGGGATCTGTGAATTGCGTTTTGTAGCGTGTGATGTGCTACAAAAAGCCTGTGAGGTGATCCTGAGGCCCAGTGTGTGGGTGGGCACATCACTGTTTGAAGACTGGAGAAAGTGAAGGCAGAAGCCACAAAGGCAAGACTTGAATATGCACAGGTGTAAGGCAGAGCCAGCACCTTGGAGAACGGCAGAACATTTTTCTGAAGTTGGTAGGGGTCATCGGAGCAGTACTTAGGGAAGTTCCTACATCATGGCTGGCCAGGTTCCCCACGTGTACCCCGTATGGGATACAATTCTGACTCAGATATGGCTGATAATCTCTTTATTCTAATTCTCCATTCCCCACCCATCCCATTGATTCTAACCCTGCCTGATCTGGAGCTCTCTGTTTCTGGTGAAAGGTTCTCTTTGTCGGGTTTCCTGGTTTCTACCTCCATTTCCTTAAAGGCATCCCTGGCAAGCCCACTTCTCTCAGGATTCTGTGTGATGTGAGCCGCTGTCTTCTCACGTCCTTGACAGCCAAACCCATGCAGGCTGATCTATTTCTGTTTTCTCATATTCCTTTTCTTGCCCTTTATGTAGACATATGGGTTCCTACCTGCCTTTTGTCTATTGTGTATAAGAACTGGAGTTCCCCTAGACCAAGTCCTCATTCTGTTGCCTACCCCACCCTTCTCACCAGCATTCTTTAGCTCTTTAACTCTTACAATGGTGTGATTATCATAAAGGAGGCTATTTACTGAGACATACAAAGGACCATAATGTTCCATAACAAGCAACATTTATTTGCTGCTTGTAAGAGGTGTGAACCCACCATTAAACAGTGAGTATATATTTTGTGTCAAGTTCTAAGCTAAGCATTGTGCAAAATATAAATATCACTCAGATGAATATAAAACAAGCTTCTTGCTCTCAAAAGTCTACAATGTCGTTAAGAAGTTGTATCTGGCTAGGCACGGTGTCCCATGCCTGTAATCGCATGACTTCGGGAGGCTGAGGTTGGTGGATCACTTGAGGTCAGGAATTTAAGAACAGCCTGGCCAACATGAAGAAACCACCTCTCTACTAGAAATACAAAAATTAGCCAGGTGTGGTGATGCGTGCCTGTAATCCCAGCTACTCAGGAGGCTGAGGCAAAAGAATCACTTGAACCTGGAAGGCAGAGTTTTCAGTGAGCCGAGATAGCATCACTGCACTCTAGCCTGGGTGGGTGATAGAGCAAGACTCCATCTCAAAAAAAAAAAAAAAAAAAAAAAAGAAGTTGTGCCTTGAATCCGTCTTTCAGGTTAAAACAAAAACAATGCTGTTATCATCTGAAGAAAGATGAGAACAAGGGGAAGTTGAAATGTCCTCTTTAAGTCCCCTCAATTTATGTTCCAACAGCTGTAGTTGTCATGTGATTCTGAAATTGTAGAAAACACTGAGGCGTAGTGGTCTAATATCCTGAAATGTAATCTTACTCCTTCCTCCCCTCTCTCAGTGGGAATGACATAGGAGGGACTCCCTGGGTGTTTCTTCCTAATCTGTTACCATGCATCTCATGTCTACAGTCTCTCCCTGGCTTTGTCTTTGAGGAGTGCTTAGGAAATGGCGGAACTGACGTTGAGGGTTGGGTGTCGAGTGCATGAGGTCGTGAGTTCCGGGTGTTGATTGTCATCAACCATGTGTATATGAAGAGAACAGTTTTTGGATGTTTTCCAAATGCTGGGAAGGTGTGCAAATTGCACTAATTTCTCTTCTCATTCTACATTTCTCTAATTAGTTAATAACATAATTTAGGCCCTGTTCAGGCCGTCTGTCACCATGCAGTTCAAGTATCTGTGTGAGTTGCATTCTCAGTAAGTGTCTGTTTGCTGTCTTACATGTTTGTGTGGGACATACAAATTATATTTATATTTTACAGCTCTATCGAGCTTACGTGGCCTTCCCAGACTTTTTCCGTAATTCAACTGCCAAGTGGTGGAAGAGGGAAATAGAAGAAATGTACAACAATCCACAGAATCCGGAGAGGAGCTTGAAGTTTGATGGCCTGTGGATTGTAAGTGTGTGTGTGTGTCTGTGTCCCTGTGGCACATGTCTATCTTTGTGTGCCTGAGTATATATATGTAGCACTGACCTTCAGTCAAGAGGATAGTCATTGTCCAAGGAAGACTTTGGACATATCAGATACTTCCTCCTCTCAGGAGTGGGACATCCCTGCTAGCCCTCAGACCGTGTACCGGACCTAACGCTCCTACTGTAAAACGTGTCAGACCAGACCAGGTGTGGTGGCTCACGCCTGTAATCCCAGTACTTTGGGAGGCTGAGGTGGGCGGATCACCTGAGGTTGGGAATTTGAGACCAGCCTGACCAACTTGGAGAAACCCTGTCTCTACTAAAAATACAAACTTAGTCGGGTGTGGTGGGGTATGCCTATAATCCCAGCTACTCGGAAGGCTGAGGCAGGAGAATGGCTTGAACATAGGAGGCAGAGTTTGCGGTGAGCCGAAATCACACCATTACACTCCAGCCTGGGAAACAAGAGCGAAGTTCCGTCTCAAAAAATTGGAAAAAACCAAAAATCCTGGAGATAAATTACTAGGAATTTCTTGGAAATTTGATTGCCTCAGAGCCACCTGGGAAGAGATTTATTTTTTAAAACCTCTAGCCCGTCATTCTGTAGGAGTGAATTAGTCTTTCCAGCCAGTTCTCACCAGGATTTGATGAAGTTCCCAGGGCTGACATCTACAGGGATTACCGGATGTTGAACAATGTATTCACTGCTTCCTTGGCTCAGAATTGGCCGGACATAATTATCTTAAAAAGTGAGGTATGTCTGTGTTTGGCATTTCTAGGATATGAATGAACCAGCAAGCTTCGTGAATGGGGCAGTTTCTCCAGGCTGCAGGGACGCCTCTCTGAACCACCCTCCCTACATGCCATGTAAGAACCCTTGGTCTCCTTGACTGGCAGAGCTAGGACTGGAAAGATGGCCACTGGAGGAGCCCAGAGGCCAGGATTGTGCCTGCACAGCTCAGGGCACATCCTCATGGCTGCTGTGGTTTACTAGGGACCAGAGACAAAAACGCTGCACTTGCTTTACCCAGACGGGCATGTGCAAGTGACTAGATTCATTGAGCAAATTTCCTGAAATTTGTCCAGAAAGCACTTAGCAGTGCTCATGCCACAAAGGATTCTCACAGCTCGGTTTCTTAGTTTTTCGGCTTGTGTGAATTCCATCACAGGAATTTCTTGTGTCATTAATGGGTGGGAATTACTGGCTTCCCCTTCAGATGGAGCTGATGGACTTTGGAGTTATACTTGGGTTCATATCTTGGCTCCAGAAATTGTTCTCTCTAGGAGTTTTGTGACTTTTCAGAGATTATGCGATATTTCCCAATCTTGGTTTGCTAAACTGTAAAAGACAGATAATGATGTCTTCTTCATAAAATTATGGACATAATTGGCAAGTCGGAAGCCTAAAAAGGAGTCTGTCACGTAGTATTCGACAGCTGTACCTTCTTCCTTACACC